>NC_066628.1:33389706-33484686 GCF_025201925.1 Gopherus flavomarginatus
CCTTGAGTGATGTAAGTTACACTGACCTAAGTGCTGGTGTGGACAGTGCTTGTCAGTGGGAGAGCTTCTGCCAGTGTAGTTACCACCTCATGGAGGTGGTTTTATTATGCCAACAGGAGAGAGCTCTCATGTTGGCATAGTGTCATCACCAGATGCATTACAGTGGCAGAGCTGCACTGTAGCACTTCTAGTGTAGACTAGCCCTTACTAACATCATATGGTAGAATCTGATAACTTTACATACAGTGTTGCCACACACATTACTAGGACAATAAAGATCAATAAATCATGAGTTTTCCGATGCTACCTTGCGAGGCATAGTTTGTACAAAGTTTATCATAATCTTGAAAAAGGGGTGGACATGGGGATACAGAGTGTCACAATGTTCCTTATGGGTAGACACTTAATACACACCTTTTCAACTTTTGTATAAAAGATTGTTTAAAAAAATTTCAGATCATTGTATAGGAATAAAATTAAACTTGTTCTAACTATTTTGTGACCTTGAATCTCAAAGTTCTTTATGAATTTTGATATGCCACTTGTAAATTGTTTGCTGTGTTGTAGTTGGATTGGGCCCAGGATACAAGAGACAAGGTGGGTGAAGTAATATATTTTATTGAACCAGCTTTTGCGCTACCCAGAGCTCTTTTCACCCACCTTGTCTCACTTTTAAATTGTGTATTTGTTTTATCAGGTTAACTTTTTTCTGTAACAGTCTCTTCATGCACAATAATTACCACCTCTGAATGCTTGTTAATGGCTTCTATGTGTTCTGCCTTAGTCCAATACTGGCAGGTAGTATGACTCGCTACTTACTTGTGATAAGTGGAACCATTAGTATTTACTAACTTAAATCAAATAGAAGAACTCTCACTGGGAGTATGAAGAAATCCATTAAAAAGGCATTTCTCCCCACCCCCCAGTATCTCAGATCTGCATAACCCAATTCTGGACTTCAGCTTAAAAAATGATCAGATATGTAAAATCTCTGTATATTAAATTCTTTTAGTTTAAAAGGTCAGTTGCTTGAGTTCCTCTAGTTCCCCACAGTTAATTGGAACTGATGGACTTCCAACTTTCACTATCCTGAAAGGGACTTCAGAGCATGGTAGCTAAAGAACCATTCTCACCTATTTCAGGAATGAACATGTTAGACAATGTAGTAAAGTTTTTTAATTAGGGATCTGAATATTTGAAATAGGACTCCCTTTTTTAGTACATGAAGTGAATATAGGGGTTTTATGTGCTAGCTATTACTGAGGAGTGTAAGTTTCAGTAAGAATACACCAAAACTGTGATTTCCTTTTCCCTGGTATTGACTCATGATCAAACTGCCTCCTATGTGATATCTCCTTTCCTTCCATTGTTTCTTCACCACCTGTTTAAACAGAGCACCAGGGACTTCCAGCCTTGAAACAAAGTGGGGAAAAACCAACTTACTTACATTTTCTATTTTAAACTACTGAAGACAAGCAACAGTCTTCTTGAAATTTCATTGACATTAAATCTCTTAAATAATGACCCCCAGCCCTCTGACTTACTCTGTTTTGCCTGTATTTCATAATTAATGCATATTTTTCATTTTGTGTTTTTAGGATGCTTTGCATGTGGAATGGAAAATGGATTCAGAGTTTATAATGCAGATCCTCTCAAAGAAAAAGAGAAACAAGGTGTGGGATGCTTTCTCATTTTTCTGTTAGCTCTGTTTTGAAAGGCCAGCCTACTTGTCTTCTCCACAGGGCTCTTGCCTGGGTTACTTTTTCTTCTTGCATTGAGCCCTTGTCCAATGACTGTCCTTCCAGCCAGGAAGGGCTCCACAGGGAGTCTCATTCATGCCATTTCTAGATCAGCAATTTAACTTCTGGTAATCCTCTAGTGTCTGATCTAACAGACTCAGGTGTGTGATCTTGAAGCTAGCATCAGCCTGAAACCTGTGTGGACTGGTCACTAGAGGCAGTCAGCAACACATTGCAAGTGTGAAAGAACTCAGGTGGCTCTCTAAAGTCACAGCCTAAACAACAGGTTGGGGGTGTGTTCTATAAGGGAGAGCTCCACATCAAGTGGCTAGGGGACTAGGTTGTAAACTGTATTGGGCTTTTTCTGCTGATCCTGTCATGTAAAAACTGCTTTGGTGGTTCTGTTAAAGCCTATATAGTTTTTGCTCAAGAATAAAACTCGACAGAAACATAGCAAAAACCATTCTTCTAACCAGACTGCATCTGTTCTGAGAGGAATGGCAGTGTTTTCTGACCTCAGATATAACCCTTTCTCTTCCCATACCCTCCTGTTTGACTGCCAGTGAGGCCTCCAGGGTCTCCTAACAGCCTCAGTATTTTTCCAGTCATCTTTCTTAAGCATTCTCTTGTAACTTAAAGTAGTGTGAAGGTCTCTGGTTCCAGTCTACACATCCTTTAGTTGTCCTAAGAGGGATGTAGCTCCTCTGAACTGCTTAATCTCATCCCTGCTGAGTATACTCCTACCATTCCTATTTTGCTTCCCATCCCTCAGGCTCTGCGTTCTTTAATCTGTCCCATCCCTAGCCTTTCTGATCCCACTCCTCTTTTTGCTCCTTCTGGAATTCCAGGTCTGCCTTCAGAAAGCTCACTGTCTTTCTAACTTCTTAAACTCCATTTCCTCTCTCTCCCCCTCTCCCCTCTCAAATCTGGGTGTCTGCTTCTCATTTGTCTTTTGTCTGAGACTTCCAAAGGACAGGTCTCTTTCCTAAACCTCCTGTCATGAAGGCCTTGGTGGTGGTGCATGCTCCTCCATATCTATCTGTAAATTTGAATTGTATATAATCAAACACTGTTTTCACACTACCCTCAAGCATAGTGGCTGTTATTCCTTTACATTAAACATAGACAACACCATCGCTCTGGTTTCCTGGTATCTGAGTCAGAGAGAGACTTGGTTAAAAAGCAGCTGGTTGAAGCTTAATCTGTGCAAGACAGAAGTGATGTTGTTAACAGGACCGGCTCCAGGCACCAGCAGAGGAAGCACGTGCTAAGGGCGGCATTCTGGCCATTGTTGGGGCGGCTTTTTTTTTTTTTTTTTTTTTTTTTTTTTTGCTTGGGGCGGCAAAAATGGTAGAGCTGGTCCTGGCTGGTAATCGGACACTCAGTATTGGAGGTAACTGTCTAAAACCTTGATGTTAGGGCACTTGTCCACTGACCATCAGTGTGATGCTGGACTAAAGTGTCCTTCTGGACTCTTCCTCTTGGATACCCAAATGGCGTTTTTAGCTAAAAGTTCCTTCCTATTGGACCAAAGCATTCATTATTTCCTAGTCCAGATGGTTCACAGCTACTTGGGGATGGAAGTGAATGCCATGAAAAAGCTCCAGATGGATGTGCATGTGTTGGTTCATCTTCAGAGCAAAATAGATTGAGCACGTTCCCCCTAGATCCCATTGTTCTGCATGCTGTACTGACTACCTCTGCAATACCAGATCCAGGTCAACATGCTGATCTACTGTGACCTGCCCAAGAGAACTTACTTACACTCTAAAAGAAGTACGTACCCTACCATATGCCAAATGTTCTTCAGTTCACTAGAATGGAGGTGCTTATAGCACTGTTAAGTACAAAGCCCTGGTTAGTATTAACTGCAGAGACTGGAGCCAATAAAATTAATAGTTTTGAAAATGAGATTCATGGGGGGAGAGTACTGAATTTGAGTGGCTGCCCTACAGCTATGGAACTTTCTTCCACCAGATATTGGTGACCATAGAGCTCACTGTGCAGAGTGAGATTTAAGAAGGGCTCAATTTTGCCCCTGAAGACTCATAGACTTTGTCAGAAGGGACCATTATGATCATCTAGTCTGACCTCCTGCACAATGTAGGCCACAGAATCTCACCCACCCACTCCTGTAACAAATCCCTAACCTATGTCTCAGTTATTGAAGTCCTCAAATTGTGGTTTGAAGACCTCAAGGTGCAGAGAATCCTGCAGCAAGTGACCTGTGCCCCATGCTGCAGAGGAAGGGGAAAAACCTCCAGGGCCTCTGCCAATCTGCCCTGGAGGAAAATTCCTTCCCAACCCCAAATATGGCGATCAGTTAAACCTTGAGCATGTGAGCAAGACTTACCAGCCAGCACCCAGGAAAGAATTCTCTGTAGTAACTCGGATCCCACCCCATCACAGACCATTGGGCATATTTACCTGCTAATAATCAAAGATCAATTAATTGCCAGAATTAGGCTATTCCATAATACCATCCCCTCCATAAACTTATCAAGCTTAGTCTTGAAGCCAGATATGTCTTTTGCCCCCACTACTCCCCTTGGAAGGCTGTTCCAGAACTTCACTCCTCTAATGGTTAGAAACCTTTGTCTAATTTCAAGTCTAAACTTCCTAGTGTCCAGTTTACATCCATTTGTTCTTGTGTCCACATTGGTGCTAAGCTTAAATAATTCCTCTCCCTCCCTGATATTTATCCCTCTGATATATTTATAAAGAGCAATCATATTTCCCCATAGCCTTCTATAGCTTAGGCTAAACAAGCCAAGCTCTTTGAGTTTCCTTTCATAAGACAGGTTTTCCATTCCTCGGATCATCCTAGTAGCCCTTCTCTGTACCTGTTCGAGTTTGAATTCATCCTTCTTAAACATGGGAGACCAGAAGGATGATAGAATTTTGAGAACCAAAAAGTGAAACTGGCTAGAGTAAAGTTGTACTTTTGTTTAGTTTAATTGCATAAACTGAGAAGAAAATCAAAAAAGTAAATGGCATAAAATAATGAGAAGTGCCTCTACCCTTTTCTCTTACAACTCTCCCATCACATCTGATGCTAGCTTTGATGTCTCTTCATCTCCTCTGCTTTTTTTCAATACTGCCCATAAACATGGCATGCCTACCTAATCTATATTTACTAAGCCACTTTTTCTCTCAAAATCCTTCCTAAAAAGCCTCTTCTTTCTTATCTGCAAGAAGTGTTAATGTACCATAAAAGAGAAATGAATTTTAATGGGATCATAGATTATATACATACCATAAATAAGTAACTTCTTGTTTTCCAGTTTAAAAAAGTATACTTCAGTATTTTGGTTGGGGGAGGGACACCATACTTTTTTGGCAATCGTAAACCATTTTGAATATCTAAGTGTCCTGTGTTGTTCGTGTTTTATTTTTTGGTGGGTTTTTTTTTTAAATGTAACTTGTGGTCTCTTCTGAAAAAGCTGTTAATTGTGGCTAAGAGTAATCACTTTTCTTTTGATTCTCTTAGTATCCAGATGGGGACAGGAGGAGATCTCCACACAGTTATCTTTCCATAGTGTAGATAACTGAGAGTAGCCTTAGTCATATACTGAAGCATTTTCTTGTGGCAATGCAGTAAAAGGCCTGTTAACATGGGCTTGACCTCAACTGTATTTTGCACTTCTGTAGTAAATTCTAAAATGTCACAATTTCTGTAAAGAAGAAAATGTTTCAATGCTATCTTAGACCCATTCTGCTGTGAAATTAAGTGCTGAGTATATTTACAAATTTCATTTTTTTTTGTTTTTGTTTTACAGAATTTCTAGAAGGAGGCGTTGGCCATGTTGAAATGTTGTTTCGGTGTAACTATTTAGCATTAGTTGGTGGAGGAAAAAAGCCAAAATATCCACCTAACAAAGGTACGGTGTTGAGCACTAAGGAACATATTTCATAAATATTTCTGGCATCTCTGCGGTATCCAACAAGAAACCTCAACCTAAATTTTTTTTTATAGAATCCAGAAAGTTTGCGTGTAGCCTTTGAGTTGCAACTTGCCTAAAATTGTTTTAGTATTTTAAGTTCAGTGAATATGTATCTTCCTCTTAAGCCAATGGGAATTGTGCCTGCTGGTGAATTTGGCCCCAAACTCTACATCTCTATTTCTGTCATGCTTACCTTGGAATATCTGTGGCTCTTTCTACATTTTACTTGGTGAATGGCTTGCTCACCATTTTCTAAGATGTTGAAAATAAACACCAAAGAAACCTACTCTGGAATGCTTGCATTTGTGATGGTGAAATTTCACCATTGCTCAGACCTGCATGCCAATAAAAATCAGCCATGCAAAAATAGAAAGGAAATGTGACAGAGCTGCAAGCCTGGCCAATGATTTGTAAATTGGCTAAAACTTTCTAATACATTTTAACAATTTAAAAAGCTCTGTCTGAGAGCGCTAGGCTGAGGGGAAATCTTCGCAGATTTCTTGCAGTAATGGTTTTACAATTCACTTTCAATCTTGACAATATTGGAAACTTTCCCAGAAGCCATAGTTATACTCATTATTGTGCCTGACATGTTTAGAGAACTTGACAAACACTAACAAAATATTAATTAAGCCCCTCCTCTGTGACCAAGTCTTTCTGAACTGGAGGACTTGGTGGTCTGAGATTAGGGTGACCAGATGTCCCAAAAATTGGGTCATTTTTCTTATATAGGCTTCCCCCTTCTTCCCCCCCCCCCCCCCCATCCCGATTTTTCACACTTGCTGTCTGGTCACCCTATCTGAGATGCACAAAGACCGAAAGATTGGCACTTGACAAACAATTGAAAAACCTCCAAAACTAAGCCTTTGTTTCCAAGTCAGGGAAGCTGGCCTGCTCTCAGTGCTAAATTGTAAGGTGCTGGCCATTTTAGTGTGTTTTTTTTTTTTTTTTTAATTTTTATTTTTGAGTCAGGTTATAATGGATGCTCATAATAGGGTAGCAGTGAAGTGGCCTGTATTTCATCATAATTGCTGCAACTTCAGCTATTTGCATTCATATATCTTTAAATCTGATAAAAACCATCGACACTGATGTACCTATTCAAACCAGTTGATCTGAAAGTGAAAGACTGTCTTTTCAATTAAGGCATCCAATCCCCACATCTTAGTGTGAAAGAAAATGTAGAATCAAATGAAGTAAAAATCTTAAATGAATCCACATGTTCCATACTATCCATAAAGATTATAATTCCATGCTCTAATAAGAATATACCAGTAGGGATCTATTATCAACCACCTGACCAGGACAGTGATAATGACTATGAAATGCTAATGGAGATTAGAGAGGCTATGAAAATAAAGAATTCAGTAATAGTGGGGGATTTCAATTATCCCTATATTGACTGGGTACTTATCACCGGAGGACAAAATGCAGAGAGAAAATTTCTCAACACTTTTAAATGACTGCTTTCTTGAAGCAGCTGGTACAGGAACCTACAAGGGGAGAGGCAATTCTCAATTTAGTCCTGAGTGGAGCACGGGATCTGGTCCAAGAGGTAACTATAACAGGACCACTTGGAGATAGTGACCATAATATAATATTAAACATTCTTGTGGTGGGAAGAACACATCAGCAGCCCAACACTGTGGCATTTAATTTCAGAAAGGGGAACTATGCAAAAATGAGGAGGCTAGTTAAGCAGAAATTAAAAGGTACAGTGACTAGAGTGAAATCCCTGCAAGCTGCATGGATGCTTTTCAAAGACATCATAATAGAGGTCCAACTTAAATGTATACCTCAAATTAAAAAACACAGTAAAAACTAAAGAGCCACCATGGCTTAACTATGTAAAAGAAGCATCTTTTAAAAAGTGGAAGTCAAATCCTAGTGAGGTAAATAGAAAGGAGCATAAACACTGCCAAATGAAGAGTAAAAATGTATTAAGAAAAGCTAAAAAAGAGTTTGAAGAAGAGCTAGCCAAAAATTGAAAAGGTAATAACAAAATATTTAAGTATATCAGAAGCAGGAAGCCTGCTAAGCAACCAGTGGGGCCCCTGGATAATCAGGATAAAAAAGGAGCACTTAAAGAGGATAAAGTCATTGCAGAGAAACTAAATGAATTCTTTGCTTCAGTCTTCATGGCTGAGGATGTTAGGGAGATTCCCAAACCTGAGACATCCTTTGTAGGTGACAAATCTGAGGAATTGTCACAGACGGAAGTGTCATTAGAGGAGGTTTTGGAATTTAATAAACTTAACAGTAACAAGTCACCGGGACCAGATGGGATTCATCCAGGAGTTCTGGAAGAACTCAGATGTGAAATTGCAGAACTATTAACTATGATTTGCAACCTGTCCTTTAAATCCACTTCTGTACCCAGTGACTGGAAGACAGCTAATATAATGCCAATATTTAAAAAGGGCTCTAGAGGTGATCCTGGCAATTATAGACCGGTAAGTCTAATGTCAGTACCGGGCAAACTAGTTGAAACAAAAGAATAACATTCAGACACATAGAAGAACATAAATGGATGGGCAAAAGTCAACATGGTTTCTGTAGAGGGAAATCATGACTTACTAATCTATTAGTTCTTTGAAGGGTTCAACAAACATGTGGACAAGAGGGATCCAGTGGACATAGTGGACTTAAATTTCCATAAAGCCTTTGACAAGGTCCCTCACCAAAAACTGTTATGTAAATTAAATTGTCATGGGATAAGAGGGAAGATCCTTTTGTGAATTGAGAACTGGTTAAAAGACAGGGAACAAAGGGTAGGAATAAATGGTAAATTTTCAGAATGGAGAGGGGTAACTAGTGGTGTTCCCCAAGGGTCAGTCCTAGGACCAGTCCTATTCAACTTACTCATAAATGATCTGGAGAAAGGGGTAAATAGTGAGGTGGCAAAGTTTGCAGATGATACTAAACTGCTCAAGGTAGTTAAGACCAAAGCAGACTGTGAAGAACTTCAAAAAGATCTCACAAAACTAAGTGATTGGGCAACAAAATGGCAAATGAAATTTAATGTGGATAAATATAAACTAATGCACACTGGGGGGAGGGGGGGAAATAACCCCAACTATACATACAATAAAATGGGAGCTAATTTAACTACAACTAATTGGGAAAGATCTTGGAGTCATCGTGGATAGTTCTCTGAAGATGTCCATGCAGTGTGCAGTCAAAAAAGCAAACAAAATGTTAGGAATCATTAAAAAGGAATGGAGAATATCTTATTGCCTTTATATAAATCCATGGTATGCGCACATCTTGAGTACTGCGTACAGATGTGGTCACCTCAGCTCAAAAAAGATATACTGGCATTAGAAAAGGTTCAGAAAAGGGCAACTAAAATGATTAGGTGTTTGGAATGGGTCCCATATGAGGAGAGGTTAGAGGCTAGGACTTTTCCACTTGGAAAAGAGGAGACTAAGGGGGGATATGATAGAGGTATATAAAATCACAAATGGTGTGGAGAAAGTGAATAAGGAAAAGTTATTTATTTGCTCCCATAAGATAAGAACTGGGGGCCATCAAACGAAATGAATGGGCAGCAGGTTTTAAAACAAGGAAGTTCTTCTTCCACAGGTTAACTGTGCGCTGTGTGAACTCTTTGCCTGAGGAGGTTGTGAAGGCTAGGACTATAACAGCGTTTAAAAGAGAACTGGATAAATTCATGGAGGTTTAAGTCCATTAATGGCTATTAGCCAGGATGGATAAGGAATGGTGTCCCTAGCCTTTGTTTGTCAGAGGGTGGAGATGGATGGCACTTGATCATTGGCTGTTAGGTTCACTCCCTCTGGGACACCTGGCATTGGCCATTGTCGGCAGACAGGATACTGGGCTGGATGGAGCTTTGGTCTGACCCAGTGTGGCTGTTCTTATGTTGCTTTCTTTTAAAGTGTCATAACTATAAAGGAAAGGGTAACAGCCCTCCGGTGTACAATACTACAAAATCCCACCTCTCCCACCATGTCAAAGTTCCTTCCCCACTCTGAACTCTAGGGTACAGATGTGGGGACCTGCATGAAAACCAGATCTAAGCTGGTAGTTAAGCTTAGAGGTTCTCATGCAGGGTCCCACATCTGTATCCTAGAGTTCAGAGTTCAGAAACTTGACAAAGTGTCAGCCTTTGTATTATATTCAGCAACTATACCACCTAAGACTTAACTAGAAAGCTCAATCTGATGGGAGATGGCAAAAGAAAACACATGGTGCTGCAGTAAGTGGTTTGAAGTGCATGGAGTTCTTTCAGTTCATGTTGAACCAATCCACAGGTGTTATAATTTACTGTTGTACTGGAGATGCATCTTTTCAGATAGCATTTAGAATGGGGGTCTTGACCACTTGTCATTTTTGCCCTGGTGTCTTGGTTGTATTTCATTTCCATAATTAATCTAGCTACCTAAATCCTCTGTTTCAATTAGTTGTATTCACTTCTATCCTAAAGTATTTTATGCTGGTGTATACTCTTAAACAGATGCAATGTTCCTCTACAGCAGAGGTGGACAAACTATGGCCCTCAGGACTGTTCTGCCTAGCCTCTGAGATCCTGGCCCAGGAGGCTAGCCCTTGGCCCCTCCCATGCTGTTCCCCCTCCCCCACAGACTCCGTCTGCTGCGCCGGGCTGTGAGCTGCTGTGGCAGTGCAGCTGCAGAGCCCGGCCTGACCCGGTGCTCTGTGCTGTGCAATGTGTGGCTGGCTCCTGCCGGGTGGCACAGCTGCCTGTCCTGGTGCAGCTGTGCTGCCAGCCACTCATGCTCCAGGCAGTGTGGTAAGGGAGAAGGGTGGGGGGTTGGGAGCGTGGATAGGGGTGAGGGTGGAGAACAAGGGGGTTGAATGGGGGCAGGGGTTCCGGGGGTGGTTGGATGGGACAGGAGTACTGGGGGGCAGTCAGAAAGGAGAGGAGGGTGTTGCATGGGGTAGTGGGGGGCAGTTGGGGCGGGTCAGGGGACGGGGTGGTCAGGGGACAGAGAAGGTGGATGGGGCAGGGATCCGGGGTGGCTGTCAGGGAACGGGGGGTTGGATGTGGCAGGAGTCACGGTGGGGCTGTGAGGGGTGAGAAGCAGGGGGGGTTGGATAGTGAGTGGGGGCTGGGCCACGCCTGCCTGTTTTGGGAGGCACAGCCTCCCCTAACCGGTTCTCCATACAATTTCTGAAACCTGATGGTTTGCCCGCCCCTGCTCTACAGAGTTAGTTGCATTTCAAAGATGAGTAAAGTGAGTTTATTTTTGTTTGGTTTCTACATATTTTGTACAGCACTCTGGAAACACTTGAGATTAATGTTATAGTAATACCTTGACAATTGTGCTTCTGTCTTAATTCTTTACTACTTAATTTAGGGGAGGGAAAGCAACCATCCACTGCGGTGAGCCCAGGCTGAATACAAAACCAGGACCAATGTCCAGAAAATAGCTCCTCTTGTCACTTTATCAAACTGATACAAGTGCTTTCCAGTTAGGCAGTGATTGTGTCAAACTTTTTAGAAATCTGAAATGAAATATTACTGCTGTTCTGATGGGATCTTTTTCACCATTTTAGTGATGATCTGGGATGATCTGAAAAAGAAGACAGTTATTGAAATAGAATTTTCAACAGAAGTTAAAGCAGTTAAATTGCGAAGAGATAGGTAGGTATGAGTAAAAATTTATTCCATGTGCAAGGTGGTGTTTGTCTGTTACGTGTAGAGGTGTGTTTGAGAGATTCTCAGTTGTTTATAAAGGAAATTCTTTAAAGCATATGTTTGCAACTAGAAATCTATTTAAAATGGGGCTTTTGGACAAGCTTTTTAAAGGGTGAGTGGATCAAAGCTCAAGTAGATTGGTGTATAGCTTACCACTGATTCTTCCTGCTTTGCCATGTACAGAAGAGTGTTACAGGAATTCCTGTTGGTCTGTAGCAGGAACCTCTGCTTGAATATGTGAACAGCTGGCACCTATCTGCTTTCTGTCTTGTTAATTAACCTACAGCCATGACAAAGGGGTTTTGCAGGAACTGCAGTTACTGCTGGTTGGGAGGGTAAAAGTGTAAGAATCAAATTTAAGTATGTTGAAGGCATTGTACAATTGAAATAATTATGCATTAATAGTTCTGTGTGTATCTGTCTCTATCCCCTTTCCCTGCTCTTGATTTGAGAAGACATAAGTGCTTCCCTTTTTATCTGTTTCAGAATTGTGGTAGTTTTGGACTCCATGATTAAAGTTTTCACATTCACACACAATCCCCACCAGTTGCATGTTTTTGAAACCTGCTACAACCCTAAAGGTTAGTAGTGTACTTCAAGTGGGGGAAGGTACATGTTCTTTTTTGGCCTTTGTTACTCTTCTTTTGAGTTTGTCCCATTTTTATCATGACATTACTCATCTAGTTGAAGTTCCTTGCTTTATTCACTTTCTGTTAAATTTCATTAACAATGACTTGTTTTGAAACATTACAGTCATACACTTGTGGGATGATGCTTTTGTTGCTAACAGTTAGCATAAAGTCTATTTCACAATGCTTCATAACACTATTGCAGGAAAACGCTCTCACTTAATCGACATTATACATGGGTTTGGTTTGTCAAAGAAAGATGGTGCTGCCCTTTTCTGCACAGTACTTGTAAAGTTACAAATCTGTGTGCTCTGAAAATGGATGAGTTTTCTAGCACAGAATACTAATGAGCAAGGATAGTTCCTACTAAAGAGACAGCAGTAGCTCACATCATGGAACGGGCCACCCAAATACCAAGAGAATCTGCTTCAAGATGGGAATAACCCTATTCTGACTGCACAGTCCCAGTTGTCACCTACCATCCCACACTGGAACCCCTATGGGTATCATTAAGCACTTACAAACCATACTCAATGGGGCCACATCCTGAAATCAATCTTTCCTGAACCCCTCTTCTGGCCTTCAAACAGCCCCCCCAACTTCTCCAAGCTCCTCACAGACCGGGACACACCAACTCAAAGCAGCACTAGACCCTGCCAGAACAACAGACACACAGCCTGCAGACATATCACCACTGTTACGATGATAAATACGCCCCCAACACACCTTTCAAGATCCATGGGTCTTACACATGCCTATCCCAACATGTGGTGTACCAGTGCACTAAATGCCCCCAAAACAACTATATGGATGAAACGAGACAATCACTGTGCTCGAATGAACTTGCACAGAAAAATAAGACACCCTATCACTTGTGGGCACTTGTTCGTTTGTTTTTCTCCTCCACAAAGTGGTTCCTCTATATCTGACCTCTCAGTTCTCATCCTCAAAGGAAACTTGCACAACACCTTCAAAAGATGACCTTGGGTGCTTAAAGTCATATGCTAGACATTAAAAATCCTGGACTGCCTAGAGTTACTGAATTTTTGGCTTATTACAACAATCTATAACCCACTACAACCCGCCAGTCTTTTTTGGCCCTCCTTTCTGCCCTATAGCTGGCAAGGTGTTAGTGGGCCATGTAACACACATTAACCTACAAGACCACTCAAGGTGAACTAATTACACTAAACCAGGGGTTCTCAGGACAAATTATTTGGTGGCCTCGGAGAGCAGCGACCAACTCTTGCTGGTGGCTGCTCTAACACTTTTTTCCTAAAATACTTAATTAGCTTCAGGAAAAACAAATATGCACAAATAAATACGCACACATACACATCCTAATAATGGTAATTAATTTATTGCTAGTTAGTAAGCCTTTTGTGAAAGGTGATATTAACATACAAGTATCACTTTCACAGCAGACTTACTCAGCTCTGGCAAGTTTCAGGACAAATTAAGCCCTGGATGGGGAGGGGGTTGGAGGAGGCAGTGTGGGCCAGGGAGGCAGCAGTGAGCCAGATCCTGAAGCTCCATGGCCAGAGGACAGAGCCCGAAGCCATGCAGTCAGAGCATGGGGCCTCCCACCATGCAGCCAGAGCCCGTGACTAGAGCCTGGCGCCCCACCACCTCAGGACTGAAGCTTAACGCCTGGGTCCTACTGCCCCTCGGAAGGTAGGGAACTCATTAGCTGCTCTTCCAGTGTTATGCCCCACCTGTCTTCAGAGGGGGGCAGGGCCCAACCCCTGCCGATGGCCCCAGCAATCAACACCAAGGTGGTGTATCCAGGAACACCAAGGTGGTGTATCCAGGTGCACCAAGGAGGAGGGGCCAGTCCCCCCCAATAACAGTACAGAAGGCTGTGGCCACAAGAAAAGCCACTGGTGGTCGCATGCGGTTAGTGGCTGCATTTGAGAAATGCTGCACTAAACAATCTCTCCCACCTTGTATTTAACTGTGATACTCTGCGTATGTGTTTCCCAGACTGGAAGAGCTCTGTGTAAACTAAAACACTTGTCTCTCGCCAAGAGAAATTGGTTCAATAAAATATTACCTCGCCCTCCTTGTCTCTACTAAGAAGACAGCACTTAATTATCAATCCTTTCAGTCTTTATAACACTGGTATTGTCTGTAATACAGTCTCTCTCCACATACTCCTCACTCACTTGGAGAACTAAGTGCTCTTAAATCACTGCTGAGCTTTTCAGATTAAGTATCCAAGTGTGGTGCATGCTATAGAAATACTACTTGGATCAGGGCCTCATTGAGCTAGGCATGTACATGGCGGCATAGCCCTGTCCAAAAGTACTTAAAATCTATGCTACCATTAATAAGCTGAGATAGGGACTTTCAAAAGGCTGCCATGGTTGCTAATGTCACTGGCATGTCTGGGTCAAACTTGTGTGCATGGTAGTGTAATTTGCACATAAATTGCACCTACTTAAAGGCCAAGGAGCCAGTAGGTCTAAATTAGAGGATCTCTATTTTACCTTGATCCGTGTTCCCCCTTCCTTTCTCCCTCCCCCCCCCCCCCCCCGAGCAGAAGGCACTTCTGCCCCACTGGTGTGACTTGCACCAATTTACCCCTTAGACTTAATGGGCCAGATTCAGGAGAGACATGTAAGTTCCATTTCAGTAAATAGGTACTAGCTTGAAGTCTGAGGGGGGCCAGAAGATGATGATGCTGCTTAGTCTGGCTTTGGATGGATTAATTAATTAATTTATTTGGCTTTGAGTTGATACATAGTTGAAACTAATTTTGCCTCTCCAACTTCAGTTTTATTCTAAAATATGTATTTTGTTACCCTGTTTTTTAAATTTTGGCAAAGTGACATCTTCTTTGGACTTCTATAGGCTTTGGACCACCTTGCAGTAGCTAAGTACATCAAGCCTGTAAAGCTACTTGCTGAAAATGTCCAGATTCTTAGACAAAACATGGGCTGTCCCAGAGATCACTGTTAGTTTGCAATGCTCCTTTTTAACACCCCTTTCTCCCCCCCCCCTCCATTTGCTTGTACATGCACTGCACTTACTGCTGGATAATATCTGGAGATATTGGAAACTTGTCTAACCTTGTCTTCACTTTTTGTAGTAAACTATTTCTAAATTTCAGATGTGACATTAGGATTTCCCTTTGTTAAAATTGTTGTAGTGTATTGTAACTACTGTCTGGTATGGTTTTTATGATTTTCAAAGCTTTTTTTTTTAAATGCTCCTTTTTTGTCAATTTTGTTTTTTAGGTCTCTGTGTCCTTTGTCCAAATAGTAATAATTCCCTTCTTGCATTCCCTGGAACACATACCGGGCATGTGCAGATAGTGGATCTGGCTAATACAGAAAAGCCTCCTGTAGACATACCAGCTCATGAAGGAGTCTTGAGCTGTATAGCTTTAAACCTGCAGGGAACAAGAATTGCAACAGCATCAGAAAAAGTAAGCAAATTATCAAATGTTCTATTATCAGTGGCTATATCTATGAATACACTATATGGTCCTAATATTAATGAAAAAATGCTTTGTTACACTGTAAGTACTGGAAAACTAAGTCTAAGGAGCCTAGTGTGCACAGATTTTTTCCCATTGATCTTGACTCCTCCCTTGGTAAAACTGAATACTTCCCTAGAGATCTGTCATGATTCTCTAGCAGCCTTGAGCTGAGACATAACTTCATTCAGTAACCCAGAGGACTTATTCAAATTGAGTCCAGCTATCTTGAGCCAAGAACAGGCTTCGTTTACTATACTGGACTCATGGGCGGCAGGTGAACCACAGGCTGAGGGAGGCTATCCCCCGGCCGACCCACCCCTTCTGCCCAGTGCCCTGCCCCTCCCTTCCCCCACTGGAGTCCAGAGGACTCCTCCCTCCAGAGCACCCGCTGGGCAGACAGTGCAGAGTCCTTGCTGCAGGTTGGCCCCCAGTAGCTCCAGCCCTCCCAAAAATGGGAGAGGCCTATGCAACGTGGAGGCAAAAGCAGCCCCCTACCCATGTCCCAGGCACCTCTCCCAGGGCAGATGGAGTAACCCAGGCTTCCCCCAGCTGCTTGCACAGCTCTCCTCAACCCAGTTCGGCCCAGGGTGGGCCGCAGAGCTGCAGCCCAGCCATAAGAGCTGGGCAGCTGTGGGAGCCACGGCGGATCCTCCACCTGCCCAGTGTGGAGGGCCCAAGCAGCCCCCGACCCATGTCTCTGCTTCCTGGGTTCCCCACCCAGGGCAGGTGGCAGGTTCACAGCTGCCTGCAAGGCTCTTACCATGGCTGGGCTGTGGCTCTGAACCCCCCCTTCCCCTCTCCCCAGCTGAGTGAGGGAGAGCCATGTGGGCAGCTGTGGGGAGCCAGCATGGAGTCGTAGATCTTCCTCCTACCCTGGGTGACTGGGGAGCCCTGGGGGCAGGGACACAGGCTGCTCTCAGTCCCCCTGCACCCCAGACAGATGGTCTGCTGTGGTTTCCCACGGCTCCCTGGGCTCCCTGGCCGGGCTCCACCATGGGAAGGAAGAGCTGCAGCAGAGCGCAGTGGGAAGCAGGAGGGGGTCTGGGGGGTGGAGTGTGGGTGGGGCCACACAGGCAGTTTGGGCAGGCTTGGCCTTCCCCTGCCTTTTGATACCTGCCACCCATGACTGGCGTCTTAATTTGCTTCCAAGGAATCCATGATTTACTGAAAGACAACCTTCTTGAGCCTAAAGCTTCAGAAAATTGTCATCTTCCACTATCCCTGACCGTCTTGTACATGGACATACAAACCTGTAACTGGTCAAACTACTAACTAAAAAGCTCATTTCCGGAAGGGCGGGCATTCTACAAGTCTGTCAGGTGCTGGACTAGCTAGTCTACTATCTAGGATTCAGTTCAGCTTGAACTTGATTTTTAGCTTCAGATCCAGGAACATAATTGATCACTACGTTGAATAATGTTTTCCAAGCTTTATACATTCCTAGAAAATATTTTACAGCTCTACCAGACCCTTTTGAACTGCATAATTTAGAAGTCACTACTATAGGGATACCAATGGATTTTCATTTTTGGCATGATGCCGGGAACTCTGCTGTTGAAGACCGTCCTCATTTCATTGTAAAACCTTTGTAACTTCTAGGACTGGAGGACTATAAACCTGTTTGGGCATCCTGTTTTAATATTGGTATCACAATCAGAATAACTTGATTAGATAACAGCTAATCACTGCCTTTACATAATTTTTGGGTGCAGGCTTCCAAAAGCACCCAAGTGACTCGGAACCGTTTTCACTAAAAGTAGGATTTGCACTCCTGAATCAGTTGCGCTTTAAAAGCTCTCTAAAGTCAGCCAGTATGTGAGGAGCATGGAAGCAAATCTCCACTGGACACTCTTCATGCTGCTGTGTCAAGGGATGTCTTTTTCAGAAGATGGTCGTGTATAGCTGTAACTTTGCAGGGACACCACTTTTAAAAACAGGAGCTTAAAGTTAGGACCCTAGAGCCACAGTGAGGCATCTCAGGGATGAGATTTAAAAAAAATGTTTACTTCAGTGCTCCAGATTCACTTAAACACTCAAATCTCACCTGTGGGCTCCTAAATACAGACCTAGATCTTAACCTTAAACTGCTTCTGTTTTTGAATACTTTGGCTGCACATTTCCTGTCATATCTCCGCCTTTGCTCCCATTTGTGGATTGTGCTGCTCTTTACCTATATCTCCTCTGCCATTTTGAAGAGCAGAGTGGAAAGAATGCAAGGCAGAGCGCTTCACAAGAGGCCCCATGTATATGGAGACTGCAGGAAGACTTAAATACAGTCTGGTGAACTCCACTTTAGAGGAACTGGAGGAATGAAAAGCCAAATCATAGCTATACTTTTTGCTACCTTTCCTCCTATCCTTCAACTGAAATAAGCTCTCAAACAACTGTCTTTCTAGAATCTTGGCTGTATTAATGTACATTCCAGTAGCACCAAATGCTTTTTAAAAAAAAACAAAAAACCTGGCAGTCTTTCCTAAATTAAGATTAAAAATCCAATCCTGTCCCTAAAGGGAAGGAGAATGACAGAGATGAAAAGCCGGAGGGACAGAGTGAGATGAAAGGTAGTGATTGAAGGTAGACCAGGGTGGACTACTGTTCTCCTGCAGGCTGAGCATAGCTCCTGAATAACTTTTTAAATGGTTTAATCCATATGTGTAAACTGAGGTAAGAGCATATGTAAGGGACCATCATTAATGATCAATGAGGTAGGCAACTACTTCAAACTACATTGCTTATTGAATGTGCTATAAGCATTGTCTAAAAGTTAGCATTACTTACAAAGTTAGCCTCTTTTTATCAAGTTAATCTATCCTTTACTGATCTCGACTGAGAATTAAACTCATGCAGTAATTTTGGCTCTAACTCCCATTTTCAAGGGACTGTACTGTGTACTAGACTTCCGTCAGATGAAAGTGGTACAGTACTTAGAAAGTAACTAGCACTATTTCTTCCCCTTTTAAAAGCAGTCTTATTGTACGTGTTTGAATTGGTCTGCTATTTAAGACTAAATACATGTTTACATAGAATTGGAGGACTGGAAGGGATCTTGAGAGATCTAGTCCAGTCCCCTGCACTCATGGTAGGACTGAGTATTATCTAGACCATCCCTGACAGGTATTTGTCTTACCTGCTCTTAAAAATCTCCAATGATGGAGATTTCATCACCTCCCTCAGCAATTTAGTCCAGTGCTTCACCATCCTGACAGTAAGATTTTATTAATGTCTGTCCTAAATCACCCTTGCTGCAATTTAAGCTCATTGCTTCTTGTCCTGTCCTCAGTGGATAAAGAGAACAATTTTTCTCCCTCTTCCTTGTAACAACCTTTTATGTACTTGAAAACTGTTATGTCCCCTCTGTCTTCTCTATTCCAGACTAGACAAACCCAATATTTTCAATCTTCCCTCATAGGTCATGTTTTCTAGACCTTTAATTTTTGTTGGTCTTCTCTGGACTTTCTCCAATTTGAACATATCTTTCCTGAAACGTGGTGTCTTGAACTGGACACATACTCCAGTTGTGGCCTAATCAGCACAGAGTAAAGTGGAAGAATTTTTTCTCATGTCTTGCTTACAACGTTCCTGCTAATACATTAAACGTGTGTGTGTGGGGGGGGGGGGGGGGTTGTGTGTGGGGTTTTTTTATTTTTTTTTTTTTTGGCGTCAGTGTTACGCTGACTCATTTAGCTTGAGCCACATGACCCTCACATCCTTTTCTGCAGTTCTCCTTCCTAGGCAGTCATTTCCCATTTTGTATGTGTGCAACGGAGTGTTCCTTCCTAAGTGGAGTGCTTTGCATATGTCCTTACTGAATTTCATCCTATTTCTTTCAGACCATTTCTCCAGATCATTTTGAATTTTAATCCTATCCTCCAAAGCACTTGCAACCCCTCCCAGCTTAGTATTGTCCACAAAACTTAGTGTACTCCTCTATGCCATTAACTAAATCACTGATGATATTGAAAAGCACCAGATCCACAGCTGATCCCTGTTGGACCCCATGCGTTATGCCCTTCCAGTTAGACTGTGAACCATTGATAACTACTCTCTGGGAACAGTCTGCCAACCAGATATGCACCCACCTAGCTCCATCTAGGTTATATAGTTCCTAGTTTATAAGGTCATGTGAGATAGTATCAAAAGCTTTACTAAATTCAAAATATAACACATCTACCACTTTTCCCCATCCACAAGGCTTGTTGCACTAAGAAAGCTATGACACTGTTTTGACATGAATGTGGTATTCTGAGGGAGTGCAGTTTGACTTTCTTATTGGGTCTCTTGAATGGCTTGGTTTACTGAAATGGGATAATGCTTTGCAATGGGGATTGCCTGATGCCAGGTGGTGTGAGAAATATTAGCTTGGAGAACAGTACTCAGGGAATCCTTCCAGAAGATTCCAACACAATCAACTACACTTGTGGATGTTCCTGCTTTATGTTGTCTGGTCTTGGTTTAACTGAGAAATGCAGAGAGTAGTGACAGAGGAGGAGGATTTCTGAATGTGAGAAATGGATGATTGGAATGTTTGCTCAGCTTATTGGAAACACGTTCCAGTAAACCAATATGAGGACTCAGTAACATTTCAGAATATTACAACTGGCGATCTGTACATTACTAAATAGTTGTGCTGATGTTGGTCAAACAAGGCACCATGCCATAAAATAGACCCATGGTGTAAACAGAAGACTCCAGTACTTTCAAATCTTAAGCATACCTTAATGAGGGATCCTCCTGGTTCATAATGGGCTAAAAATAATCCACACACAAGTAAATTAGGATTTGATATTCTTAGCAAGATGCTAATGTTTCAGGATGTTGGACTGCATGGGACGTGCTTGCAGTACCTTATGAATACAGGATAGTTAAGGACTTCTTCCTCCTTCAGTAATAAAATGTTTTATTACTTTTTTCCAGGGGACTCTCATAAGAATATTTGATACTTCATCGGGGCATTTAATCCAGGAGTTACGAAGAGGTTCACAAGCAGCTAATATCTACTGGTAAGCCTTAACATTTTTTTTCCCCTTCTGAATGTACTTTCTCCATCATTTGATGCGTCTGGTGTCTTTTTGTGCTGAGATTGCACAAAGAACCACAGGGAAGATTTTTCAAAGGCCTAAGGTGCCTAGCCTAACTACATTTTGTTCCTTTTTAAATTGAGGTTGTGTGTGCCCGCCTAATTAGTGTTTGTGAAGTGCTAAGTGTTTCCCTTTTCTATCTGACTAACTTAAGGTGCATATGTATTGCATTTAACCTAATAAATCAAGCTACTATAGGTATGAAGGCTAAATAAAAATCTATTGCAATTATCTGTGTCTACAGCATTAACTTCAATCAGGATGCTTCCCTAATTTGTGTATCAAGTGACCATGGCACAGTGCATATTTTTGCTGCAGAAGACCCCAAAAGGAACAAGCAGTCTAGGTAGGCTTTTATCCATTCTCTAGCCTATTGGTTTGAGGTGAGTTTGAGTTTTAATTGTCAGTATTAAACACATGCTAGCAAGACTGTTTCTCCTCCTCCCCAAAGTTGTTTCAAAATTAAGCTTTTTTTTTTCCCCATAGTAGCATTTAATGAGGCAAAAACTCAGTTCACTGACATTGAAGAGTAATCATTGCTATGTTGCATGAATAAAAGAGGAAGATAAGAAACCCAAAATATCTGTTTATTGTATGGTTTTATACTGCCACCTAACAAACAAATGTGAGTGCTTCCCAAAGAATCTATTTAGCACTAATGGAGTCCCTAGTTGACCTCATGGTGGTTCTGGTATTCATTTTTTTTTTTTTTGGGGGGGGGGGGGGGACAGACTATGCTGGGGGTACAGGTCTTTATTTGGAAGTGGCATCAGAATAATTGTGGGGGATCTTTTATGTACATCTTTTTCTTTTTTCAGTTTGGCCTCAGCCAGCTTCCTTCCCAAATACTTCAGTTCCAAATGGAGCTTTTCCAAATTCCAGGTTCCCTCAGGCTCTCCATGCATTTGTGCCTTTGGAACAGAGCCGAATGCTGTCATAGGTAAGTTATCTGAACTTCCCCAATGGTTCTGTTTGAAAAGCAAGCCCTGGCAAGCTCTTCCACAAGTGACTAGTTTTTTTTAGCTTGGATCGTTTTTTGTTTAAATATAATACTGTAAAGATGACTGGCTAAGACACTGGAGCCTGTCAGTCTGAGGGAGGGATCATGGTGACAACTTTGACAGTGCTGTCTGGAAAAGTGAGCAAGCAGACCTTCATCGTGGGCCAGGCTTGCATACGATCTGTGCTAATGAGAACTAGGGCAAGGGTAAGCAAACTTTTTGCCCCGAGGGCCATATATCTGGGTATAGAAAGTGTATAGCAGGTCATGAATGCTCACAAAATTGGGGGTTGGGCCAGAAATGAGGAGTTCAAAGTGCAGCAGGGGCCTCCAGGCTGGGGCTTGGGGCATGGAGGGGATGGCTTAAGGATGCAGACTTTGGGCAGCTCCTGGAAGCAGTGGCATGTCCCCCTGGCTTCTACATGGAGGTGTGGCCAGAGGCCTCTGCTGTGCATGCCCTGTCTGCAGGTGCTAACCCCACAGCTCCCATTGGCCAGGAACCACAGCCAATAGGAGCCCCTTCATGTAGGAGACAGAGGAGGAACATGCTGCTTCTGGGAGTTGCACAGAGTGGCCCCTTACTCTGCTCCACAGTTGCTTGCCCCACTCTGGTGCTTCCCCAGACCCAGCTGCCTACAGAGAGCTTGAGGGTGGGTTTGTGTGACAAATAATGTGGGCTTTGAGCAAACAGCAAAAGATTCCTTGCACTGATTGCTGTTTAGAACAAACATCTTATAAACAGTAAGTGTTTCTCCAGGCTGCTAGCCAACCTAATGCTGAACAAGGTGTGTCCCACTGGGTTGATGACAGTGAGTTTCCAAAAAAGGTGCACACTGAAGTAATGTGCTGGAGATACTAGTGCTTTTTAGGCTGTAAAACAAGTCTTTTTGTTTTTTGTTTCAGCAATATGTGCAGATGGTAGCTACTACAAATTCTTATTCAACCAAAAAGGGGAATGCTCAAGGGATGTCTATGCTCAATTTCTAGAAATGACTGATGACAAGCTTTGACTAAACTGAGGAAGAAAGGTGTTTTGGTCAAAGTACTGCCTTGGTTATTCTGCTGCTTTAGAAGGACTGGGTATGTATGTCCCATACTGATCAAGATGTGTAACCAACCTCATTGAGAAGCTTGGCCCAACATGAGCAGAACAAGTACTGATGTAGAGGACTTCTGCCTATGTTAAACTCATGTTTTTTCAATATCAGAAAAATTGGGTTTCTGTCAACTCTTCAGTCTTCAAGAAATGGCTTTCAACAGCTTGTGCCTACAGGGGGTGTGTTTTTTGTTTTTTTTAGTTAAACTGTGAAATTGGAGTGCAGATCAGTGCCTGTCACACATCTGAGGTGTTTTGTACGAACTTCAGGCAAGGATGTGAATTTATTTCAGGCATCATATTACATCACTTCACTGAACCTCTGTGGGGGCAGGAAATAACTGTAAATACTAGGTAACTAGAATAGTTATACCAGCAGCTTGCCTTAGAACAGGAAGGATTTATTTGCCTTTTCACACACCTTAACCTGCAGAAGGAGAGGGGACACAGGTTGCTATAATAAACCCAATCTGAACTGCACTTACCTTTTGGTCTGGAGTGTGGTGCAATTGTCTTGTGGCCATAAATTGATAACCAAGAACATCAGTGTGTACATGACTGACTAAGTTGAATTAACTATCAGCACTAATATAACTTTCAGTGGTGCCAAACTGTATATATTAGACACACAGGCACATTTAGGTACTGCTGATGTGGTTAACCACTACACAGCACATGAAGTAAATTGCATAGGATACTGTGGCAAATGAAGTTCATGTTTGAAGGGGGGGAGGCTGCTGCTTCTATAATGAAACACATCCATTCTAGCTAAAAATTTTAAGTTGGTTTAACAGATGCATTGAATTGCTTCTAAAATACCAACTCTCTGGGCTCCAATCAGACTTTACAAGCCACTTAACACATAGTTTAAAGCAGGTGATGTGAAGTACACCTTGTGATGACTCAATCTGCAAAACATTTTTGAAGTGTTACATACTTTTGCATATTGAATAGTGTTTGCCTAGGTGCAGTTAGGTGATTTTTTTTTTTTTTTATCTGACTTACTTAACTTGCATCCACTCTTCTCTCCCCCCACCCTCCACGGATTTTTTTTTTTTTAAATAAGGCATACCACTTTCTTTAAAAAAGTGAAATAGAACAACTTCTCAATTCCTAGCACGAATTAATTACATGAGGCATATTCATACAATGCCTCAGCTTTAATTTCACACATGCTTCAAAGTTGAAGTCCTAGTTCACTCTTAAGATTATTTAGCAAGTTTTAGTATCTGGTAATAAAATGGACCAAGGACTAGCTTTTATGCAGATTGTGTGGTCAAGTTTGCATGTTGCTTTTACATGTATTTAATCATTTGTTTTGCACACTTATTTGTAATGTTTCTTTTAAATAAATGACTAATTTTGCTGTATTCATTTAAGGTAAGAACTGGATTAACTTTTTTTAAATAAAGATGCACCTTTAACTTATCTACTGAGTTCAGAAATAACTTATGCAAATTAATAGCAAGGTTAGGCAGCAGTCTTATACTGTCCCTTTTTAATAAATGGCCTAGGGCTAAAAAAGGTTAACTTTTTGGCTACAGTTCAGATCTTAAACTCAAGTACTTCATATTAAAACAAAACAGAGGAACAGGCTCAAATGTCCCTTCCCTGTAGGATTGGTGAAGCTTATCTGGCCCTCTGACTGTTCACCCCTGGGGGTACTAATAGACTGCAAAGTATGACCCTGAGCAGGGCTCCAGTGGTTGAAGGATTCTGATCCTTCTAGGCAAAGGTAAGAACCCATGCAGAAACAGATGCATCATGGAGGTGAATGTCTAGGTGTGAGAGTGGCTTTGGCTTCCTTCACCAAGGGATGCTGTGCCAGGAAGGATGACTGCTAAGCAGAGAGAGGGTCCACCTTTCAAAGAGGGGGAAGAGCATATTTGGATACAGATTGGCTAAGTGAGGGGGGGCTTTAAATTAGGGTTGAGGGCAGGAGGTAAAACTTACTTGTGGTATTTTTTAAAATATGCAGAGCTGGGAGAAGGGTCAGAATCACAGCAGAGATTAGAGACTGTAGGGTGGGAAGGGGGGGTGTGTCAAATCAGAATCTTAAGCAAAAAGTATGGGGAAGAAGCAAGAACTTGAAATACTAGTTAATAAACATAACTATGCATAGTTGGCATCACAGACTTGGTGTGATAATACATCATTGGCAAAAAAGGGCACAGCTTGCTTAAGGAAAAAAGGCGTTGCCTTATAGAGCCAAAAATGCATACACTTGAACTTGCAGAAAGTCTCTGAATAAGGTAAAAAGGATAAAAAAACCAAGGGTGATGGCATGGTAGGGGTCTACTACAGACCATGTAACCAAGAAGAAGAGGTAGATGAGGCTTTTTTAAAAAACTAATCATCCAAAACACAGGACTTGGTCATGATGGGAGATTTCAATACCCAGACATCTGTTGAAAAAACACAGCAGGGCACAGGTTATCCAACAAGTTCTTGGACTGTATTGGAGAAAGCCACCAGAGGAGAGACTGTTCTAGATTTGATTTGGACAAATAGGGAGGAACTGGTTGAGAATTTGAAAGTGATCATGAAATGACAGAATTCATGATTCTAAGGAATGATAAGAGGGAAAACTGCACAAGACAGACAAGCCTTTTTGAAGTTCATTAGCACATACCAGGAGATGGTAGGTAAGATCCTACTGGAAATAAGTCTAAGGGGAAAAACAGTTCCAGAGAGTTGACAGTTTTCAGAGAGACATAAAGGCATGCTATCCCACTGCAAAGGAAAGATGGCAGATCACCTTGGCTTAGCCAGAAGATTTTCAATCAAACTCAAAAGCCCTACAAAATGTAGAAACTAGGTCAAGTTACAAAGGATGACTATATATATAGCAATAAAATTAGGATGGCAAAGGCACAAAATGAGATTAAACTAGCTAGAGACGAAGCGTGACCAAAAAAAGTGTTAAGAGACTTGTTTCAGTACTCACCAAAAAGTTTAGTAGCAATTGGACATCTAACTTAATGAATGTCAGTGGAAAATGAGGTTAGGTCAGAGGCTAAAATAGGAGTTAAAATTACTCAGATGTCTTCAAGTCAGCAGGGCTTGATGAAGTACATCCTAGAATACTCAAAGCTGACTGAGGAGATTATCTTCGAAGAGCCATTGAGAGGAAAAGGGCAAATATAGTGCCATTTATCAAAAAGGGAATAAGGACAACCCCAGGGAATTACAGACCAGACAGCTTAACTTCAGTACCTGGAGAGATAATGGAGCAAATGATTTAAGCAATCAATTTTCAAATATCTCTACCCAGATATAACACGGTCCTCAGGAGCCAGAAATCCCTACCATGTTATAGGTGAAACCCCATTATATCGGGGCAGCAGCAGCAAGGCTCCAGCAGTGATTTAAAGAGCCCAGGGCTCTGGCTGCAGGGAGCCCCAGGCCCTTTAAATCATTGCCAGAGCCCCAGGGTAGCAGCAGCAGGGCTCCGACAGTGATTTAAAGCGCCCTGGGTGCCCCACAGCAGCCAAGCTCCAAGCCCTTTAAATCGCCAGCTGAACCCCTCTGTCAGAGTCCTGGGGTTACCATGCTATATGCAAACCTGTATTATCACTTTTTAAGTACACGTCTACCCCAATATAAGTAACAGCATGGATTTGTCAAGAAGAAATCATGTCAAACCATCTGAATAGCTTTCTTTGACAGAGTAACAAGCCTTGTGGAATAGGGGAAGCAGATGATGTGGTATATCTTGACTTTAGTAATAAGGGTCAGGATATGAAGTAATCAAGCAGCCAACACACTCGCACCTTTCCATTACTAGTTAATAGGTCTACTCAGTACAGGTTAAAAATCCAAGGTTTAAGGTTACTTTACCATAACTAATCTTTGAAAGATTAAATGTTATTAAGATGGTAGAGCACATTGTCTTAGTTAAATGTAGCTATACTCCTGGTGGAATTCTGTGCCAAAGAATTACATTCTGCATATTTTATTTGTCCAAACAAACAATATAATCACACCAGTTTCAATTATTTTGGTCATTTATTTCACAATACCTGTAACAGTACAGATAAGAGAAAAGATTTAGGAAATTTTTTTTTACAAAAATAGATTCCTTACTTGTTATAGTAATATGGAACTCTGAGTAATAATTCACTTAAACTACAATACAGAACCATATTTCCCACACCCCTCAGAAGCAGTGCAAATGCTTGGGGGGAGTCAGGAGTAACAGAG
The DNA here is from genome assembly GCF_025201925.1 of Gopherus flavomarginatus. Lineage (NCBI taxonomy): Eukaryota > Metazoa > Chordata > Testudines > Testudinidae > Gopherus > Gopherus flavomarginatus. The sequence goes on from NC_066628.1 coordinate 33,416,560, forward strand.
GCGCAGAGGGAGAGGGAAGTAAATTGCTGGGAAGGAGACTGGGTGTGAACTTGGAAGGTTGTTGGGTATTGGGGGGAGGGGGGAGTATGGAATAATTTATTTTGAGGTGCAGGGAGGGATTGTTAAGGAGCTTCCCCCATGCAGACCCTAGCTGACCCCTCACCTCTCCCATTCAGTCAGGCACATTGGCCTCTGTCCCAATGTGTTCCTGTACCCCCTCCCCACATGTCCGTGCCCCCACCCCACCACTCCCCTGTCCATGTCATCTGTACCCTCTGCCCCTACCTAGCCACTCCGTCCCTCTGCACCTCCCTCCCCCACTCTAGCCCTGTGCCTCCACTCTCATTCAGCCCCTGCCCAAGTCTGTCCTCCCCAATGAGCCCCTGTCTGGCCCCCACAGCCCCCGGCTCCTGACCTGGCCTAACAGGCACTGAAGAAGTCATGCTCTCTTCCAGCACTGGCCAGGAGATGTAGCTTTTTCTGTCCCCACAGCATCCTCTAGTGGGCAAATGGTGGAACCGCAGCACTTATTTTCTGCTGGGAGCTGTTGCTGTTCTTGCACCACAGCGCCCTCTGGTGGGGAAAAAGGCAGAACTACAGCAACATTTCAACAGCAGCTTTTTTCTGTGCAAAAAATAAATCTATGGGCCTCACTAATTATGCACACACACAGTAGCGTAGAATTATCCCAGGAGTATAGCTAGCTCATGAAGCTGATATTAATAGACTGTACCTAAAGAGAGCCGCCTTGACTTAATGAAGAGCTTATGTATTCGTTGCCATGGTGTTGGCAAGAACTACAGATGTTCATCTATTGCTGATCAAAAGCACATGCATACTCTTAATCCAGAAGACACTGCATACCCATTACAACTTCAGAGAACAGGAAATGCTCTGATACCATCTTGAGTTTGGACACAGAGATTATCAGCACCTCCTCCTTTTGTGTACAATCCTAACATCTACAAGACAGTCCAAAATCCTGAAAAGAAAAATTGTTAGCCAGTACAATAAATGCAGTAACAGGGCATTCCTAATTCAATTTCTTCCGTGAAATTTCTACACATTTGCTAATAGCAAAAGTCACACCATAAAAGGATCAATAAGAATTAATTTTCTTCAGAGTTGGGTACTCATTTCCAAGAGGTCTCCTTTCAAAATGAGAAGGTTAACAAGGCTTCCCATACTCCTCTTCTTCAACTATGATGCCAGGAACACTGCTGTTTTTTATACAGTTTCAGCACAAGAATGAAAGGAAATAAATATTGGTCTTGTACCTCCATCAAACAAACAAACCAGCGGAGATCACACTAATCTGATTTACATTTGAGAAATAAATTTTAAATTATAGCAACTTATATTAAGGCCTAGACTTACTGTAATCTATTGAAATCTAAATTAAAGAAAGCCAAACTGCTGGATGACACTGGCGAACACCTGGAATCAGGTTGCTGAAGCACTAATCTGGTTTCTGATAGCAGTATCATCTTCTGCAGGTTGAGATAATGTTTTCATTTCAGTTCAATGACTAGTTCATTCAAAACTAAGAAAGCAGCTGTAAGTTAAAGCAGCAGGAAAGCTCATTTTTTCTTCCAATCTATGAATAAAAATGAGATATAAGAACTACTAGTCCTATAGCATTAAAGGACATGACGACCAGAAACAAATCAGTTCAACTCACTCACTACACATACATTCAAAAGATGTTTTGATAACCCTGTTTCCCCTTTTATGTCCAGCACATTTAAGGTAGGTTTATTTAACTAATAAAAAACAATTTGAAGTTGCCGTTTATGTGCATTTTTGATTGAATTCCAACTTCCATCCACTTGCAGACTGACACAAATCCTAAGTACAAAATTAATCTAGTAAATAAATGCATCATTCACCATTTTGGAACAATAAAAAATCCGAATAAATGTATGTTAAACTATATATCTGCTTATATAAATTTGTATAAATATGCTTTATCTTCTTGGTGAGCAAAATTAGTACCAAATTTAGTGTGAAGGCTCTGTTTAGTTGCAAATCTACATGTTTAATGGTTAACATCCAATGAGAATCAACATTTCTTTAGAAAAAAACGATATTTAAATCAAGATTTCCAACTTTCTGATTTTAATCAGGATTAAAATTGGTGATTTAAATCATTCCACTTTGGAACAAACAAAAACAATGAAAGCTGAAAAACTCCCATCCCTATTTTTTCTTCTGTCTAGTTATCTATTCTGGAAATTATGATTTACTCACCCAAGCACTTTCACAGATATCCTTGTGGTTAGCATAGGCGGCTGTACCTAAATCAGTAAAATCAAGAATAGTGTAATAGTAAACTGTTGTGCATTTATGCAAAGTGGCAAACAGACAAAAATCTGTGTGAGGGCTCAACATTCAGATAACTTCACTTACTAGAAAGAAATGAGTGTTTTGTCCCACTGTACCAGCAGTCCTTTCAGGTTGTATTGCGCTCTGAATACGGCTTTGCAGCACCATACAATAGATGAGAGCTGGCAACATATGGCCTGCCCGAGGAGAGGCCTGAGAACATTCTTGTTCCAGGACTAAAAGAGGATCCTATCTCCCTGGGGCTTGGGTTAAACTCTTGCTGTCTGGAGTTACTGCCACCACCCACTCCACCCCAATTTCATAAGTGTGTCTTCTCTTTGGAGAGGTGGGGTTTTGGAGACATTGCCATCAAGAGTCACATCACGCAGGGAAGTCAGCATAAGAGCAAGACACAGACTAGCACTGGGTGCTAGTGAACACTTTAATCTTCCATATCTGAATCAGCAAAGTTATAGCCAATTGTAAACAATCTCTAAGTAAGGTGGGAAGTTATAAAATGCTTTGATCAAATCCCATTTAGAGTACTACAAGCTGGGTTGCTAATATTAGACTCTTTCACAGCCTTTTTCATAAAAGCAGGGTTAAAAAGGAGAGATGGACACTGGAAGGAATCCAAGGGAAGGTAGTTAGCATAATACAGTACATCACAGTCATTGAGGCAACTGGATCAGAGACCAATCAATATTAGAGGGAGGCCAAAACCTCACATTTATGGCATATTTGGGGAAGTTTTTGGTCAGTCAAAGCAAAAGCAAGGTGGGTGTAAGATTCTACTCTGACTCAATAAGGTCATCAGTACCATATCAAGAGAACCACTGTTGAAATACAGAATCTCACCAAATGCATCATTGTATCATCTAGGTGCTTTCTACCCCCAAACCTGTTTGACATTAAGGAGAGAATAATATATTAAACTACCGAAGGAACAGTTCAATTTAAAAATAATCTGACTGTCAATTCATTTAGGTTTGAATTTTTAGTAGTTAAATCCTGTACTGCATCCGTGGAAGAAGTTATGCATTTTTTACTTGAGTAATTTTAAAAATTGCTTGGAAACCCATACATTAATGAAGGCAACTTCCTGTGACAAACTCCATGCAGCTCAAAATGGTTTTAATCAAGATCTGCTACCAAATTTCCATTTGCAGGACCTTCAGGGTATAAAAGAGATAGGGCCAAATCTGTTCCATACTAGCAGGATCAAGAACAGTTTGCCAGCACAGCCTTCTTCTGCTTAAACATTCAGGACCAAGTCACCACTTGCTCTGCTATTAGCAGCTATATTGGCAGTGCCAGTATAAACTGACAAGCAGTAGACCTACATGAACACTTCATAAACACACTTGGGAGTAAATGTTAGACTAATTTAGTGGTATTTTTTGAATAATTTAACATTTATTAAAAAGATTTAACTCATTCACTCATTTCTAGTTGTGAACAGATTCACTTCTGAATATAAACCAAGTTCTAATCAGTAGGTTTATATCCAACTACTACTGCCTTGATTTTAAATTAAATCTACATGGCTGTGTATAAATTATAAAGTGTCCAATAACAAAAACCGGATTACTATCAAGGGATGCTTATTGTTCTCAATTTTTTTTTTAAAACTCCCATTAACACACTGAATATCATTCTGGAGTTTTACATCATGGATTTTTTAAAAATGCCTCTTATAAACTCAGCTAGTGTACAGTGTTTTTCACAATTTTTAATATGTATTATCTGCATTGACATTGTAACAGCTCCATTTTGTGGATTAACATGATACTCAGTACAGATTTCTCAATTTGGTCTTCAGGTAAATAGAGTTTTCTAAAGCTGCCTAAATATAAGCCGTTTCAGTCCATCATGAAAATACAGATTTTTCTTTTTTGAAATGGAAAACAAATATTTATATAAATAATTGCATGATAACAACAGAAAGTAACAAACTGGAATTCAAAGTTTAAGCCCACTCTCCAGCCTTCACTCACCTCACTGTAGAAGGAACAAGACATTATGTGAATTAAAGACTGAACAGCATCCTAAACTTTTAGTTTAATTTGGAAATGTAAGGTGGAATCTATTACCACAATTAAAGTGAATAATTACCAATACATTTTAAACTGTTCAACCGCAGAACACACATTTAAAAAAAAAAACCCAACTTTTATTATAATAATATGGTAGCCACTGTTAGAAAACCACAACAGCTACTCTTAATGGAGACCCCAGAGGGTCAGTGTATGACATCAAAAGTTTTATGGATAAATTGGTCAGATTAATTTCTATAGATGGGTGCTTAAGCTTAAAAATACTTAATATACCTCTGACAAGATAATTTTTACTCTCTTTTTAAAAGGACTTGTGATAAAGAATATTATCTTTTCTAAATGAAGAACAGTCTTATCTTAAACATACACAATATTAAGCGAGACTCTTGTTTTACTTTAGACTGGAAAAATGCGCCAGGAATAGTCAAAGTCAACACAAAGTAACAAACAGCAAAAGGTAGCAAGAAAGAGAAACAGGTAAGTGCAGCTCTGGTCAAATTCATAGCAGTTCTTTACGTCAGTTAACGGCTCATTTACATTGTAATTTCTAATCAGTTACATGCAAGCCCGAAGAAGCATTTGATCACTACACATGGTAATAAAATTTGATTAAATTTATCAGGCAACTGCTAAAATATGAAAATTTGCAGATGTAATAAAGTAGCTTTATCTGAACTTTAACAGGACAGACAAAAGTAAATCATTCCATTGGTTAAAAAACCCTACATTCAGTTTTTTACTAAACAAAATTTCACATGAAAAGTATTATGTGATTCCAAAGTTTCCGGAGTAGAAATGGAGTGATTTGAAATGTCAAAGACCCCATTATTTTGCAAAGAAATGAAAATACACCTCAAAAATTTCTAATTCCACATGTGAACAACAAAATACTGCATATCTACCAACAACTGCATTGGGTAGGTCATTATGAAAGGCTAGCTGCCAAGATGTAGGAAATGGCTCCTTGCCTCTGTTCCCTTTAAGGAATATACAATCGTTTGAAACCAGTTCACACTAAGCGCTTATCATGCTGCCGTTACACTGAAATAATCAGTCCTTAAAATAATCCAATAAAGATTTTATAAAGCTGCAGACCTCCCCAACACTGGATTTCTCCTCAGTGTACACAGTTAGTTCAGTAGGGGGTGGGGAGGAGCAGGGTCACAGCCTCTGGAACAAGATGTTTTGCAGTTTGATTTTTTTAAATTACTGAGTTTTAAGGCCACCTGTGTTGTTTTTTCAGTGCTGAAAGTTGAAGTCTGATCACAGGGCCCTTTTCCCCACTGCATGAGAACATGTTCCAATGTTTTAGGTGTTATATTTAAGTGTCTCCGTTTGGCACCATGGAGTTGATTCCCCCCACCCCCACAACAACAAAAAAAAAAAAAAAAAAAAAAAGAAGAAAAAAGAAAAAACTCCACTACGCTTCTAGTTCTGGCTGCCTTGATCACTCACTGCAACAGATGGGGTGTCCACATTAACAGCTATGACTATGCTTTCTCCATCCTCTGTTTTGATACGTTTAAGTTCTTGTTGTTCTGACTGGTCTCCATTCTGGCGTTTTGTTGGAAGAGATGCTGATGCGGATGCATGGGTTGCTAACATATGCAAAGGACTTGCAGCAGCTGTAAGAAAGAATGAAAAACTTCAGATTCCAAATTAATTTTGAAACAGACAATACAAGAGTCAAACTAACATTGTTAAACATCATGAACATTATGAATTCATTATTTGTTTTACAGCAGCGCATTAGAGGCCCCAACTTGGATTCAGGGCACATTTTTCAAGTCACTGTACAAACATTATCCAAGAGTCCTGTGGCAAATTATAGACTAACAGACGTATTGGAGCATAAGCTTGTGTCAGACGAAGTGGGTATTCACCCACCAAAGCTCATGCTCCAATATGTCTGTTAGCCTATAAGGTGCCACAGGACTCTTTGCTGCTTTTTACAGATCCAGACTAACACGGCTACCCCTCCGACACTTGTACAAACATTAGAATCCCTGCCCCTGAAGCACTTACCATTTAAATAGTCAAGAAAAAGGATGGGAGAAAGGAAGTATCTTCATTCTGTGGCCAGGAAACTAAGGCACAGAGAGACTAAGTGACTTTACCCAGCATCACACATGGAGTCTCTGGCACAGCTGGGAAGTGCTCTCAGAACTAGTTATTCTCCATTACTTTCTTTGGCAACAAGGGACTAGCATATTATGCTGAAGTTATGTTTTTAAATGTATTTTAAAACTTCACTCTGCACTCCATTTGCAGACTTCCCCAATATGCTGATGTAAGCGAGATCAACAGAATCTGGAATTTCCAGAAAAATATTTACAAAACCAAAACCAAACAACAAAACTCACTGTTCTGAGAGCAGGGTTTGAATGGTGTACAAATAATGCAATGCTGGCCACACACTGAACAAGGATAAAACGAACTATTGAGTGGCTGTTCATTCAATGAACACTGAATGAGGCAGAGGTCCTGTAGAAAAAGTAGTATGTGATCATGTAATTAAAGAACGTATCATAATGCATATGGAGGCTAAATTAAGGTTGCATGGGTGCAGTTTTTGCATGCAATAGTGTAATGTATACAGCAAAGAAAACACCTACGTTTTGTACTACAGTGCATTTCATCCATACTGCTTAATTCCTTTTTCAAAGCAGGATCTTATATAGAGCAAAGTTCCACAGTTCTGTATAGCTAAATTAGGGGGTAGCTGATTAAGTACATTGCTACAGTTTAGCAGACTGAACAGTTAATGCTACGTAAAAGAAATTTAGCAAAGTATTCTGCACCATACTGAATACATGAAATGTGTGTCTGGTGCTTTTGTTTTGTTTTTTTTAAATGTTTTTCCTCTCAGACTAAAAGTATTTTAGTTCAATATTAAGATTTAAAGGACCAGATTTATTGACCTGGGCGAGCTGTGCTCAGCGAAGTATCATGGGATGATGAGGAAGACAGTTTTAAATCATCTTTACTTCTCCCAAATCCTGAGACCACCTTTGGTTCACTGCGTAAGTTACTGTGGTCTGAAAGCTGCATAGCTGACATCTTACTGTTCGTGCTCCAAAGTTATTTTGGTGGAGATTTTGCTCTGTTGCGTGATGTATGCGTACTGAGTGGGGCCCACTGAAGACTGGGGATTCTATAAGTGGCTGAACTGTTGCTGTGTAATGTGTTTGACTAATCCAGCGTTTCCTAAATTTTAATCTTTAGGTTGGTGGTGGCTGTACTTGAGAAACCCCTAATTATTACACATTATATTGTATTTCCTGTTGGAATATATGAATGAAAGGGACAGAAGAGAGACCTAGCTGTCCTAGGAGCAAAAGTCATGTGGCCAGAGAGGAGCCAAGGTCTTAAGAAGCTGTCTCCCAAAGCAGTTGTCCCTCTACTTGTCAGCATTTAGGAAAAAAATCACAGATCTTAGATTAGTACTGTATAACGTCCCCTGCAAATACTACTAAAATACTATTATGTTAGACAATGAAATATCTGAGGACTTGGAAATGATAGGTGAGAACTTTGAATTTAACAAAGACACCATCAGGCTACACAAAAGAGCTTCCTTTCTGCACTCTCACAGCTCTGATGAAAATATAATTTCAGTTAGGGGGGAGTAAATGTGACTGAAAAGTGCACAAGCCACTCTAATTTTATAGACACAATACACCTCTGACCTTTGTAAATATGTCTCGCAGAAAAAGGATGACATTATAAAGATGACAAAACGTAGACTTTTAGAAAAAACAGCTCATATTCTTCTTTGGTATTTACACTACAACAATCAATGAACCCAATGGCCAGGAATGAGGGAAATGCACAACAAAAAATAATTCTTTGGCCAAAAGTAGGATTAAGAATCTAAGGGCAATGTTTTCTGCAGCAGAAAAATCCAGCTACCAACCAGAATAAATTAATGGGCAAAGGAAAATAAATTTCAGCATCACCTTGAAAAGGAAGCTAGAGAATATATGTAGCACCATGTTTTATAAAATCAATTCCTGTATATAGTGACTGAATCACCAGCATCTGGAGTATCAATGTCAGTATTTTAGTTCAAGAACAATTTAAAATCCTGCAACACTGTAATTTAAACTAACAAAAGACTGTTCAAGGACTGATTTGCTTTTATCCGTTCAGGAAAGACATTAATGGTTGTAATGGAAAATGAAAATTAAACAGGGATGAGTGCCTATCAGAAATTTGGTTTGGAGACTAAACAAGGTTTCATTAACACTTTATTAAAAAGAGTTAAAAGCTACTTGTTCGTTCCAATAACAGAAACATGCATTTCTGATAGGTACTCTGATTTTAAACTTCCTTTATGGAGCTCAGATTAGTCTGTTCTTACTAAACTATAGTAGAGAACTCCTGTTCATAGTTAATTTTATGTGGCCAGCAAACAGCTTGATACCATCTATACTGTTAAGATGCTTTTCTGATACAGCAGATACTTCACAAAGTCTCTTCTCCCAGTGAAGAGACTGCTTTCCTATTACATCTCTTTTACTTGGTTTTGCACAAAACATTTGCTTTCTAGAAAGCACTGTGATTAGCTCCTAATCTGATCTCTGAATAGCTGGCAAGGAAGACAGTTACTTCAGATGGAACAAAAGAAAAAGAAAAAAAGAAAAAAAAAAAGACCACTGTAATTACATAAAAAGCTGTTTTAAAACCCAGACGTTTAAAAAGTCTGAGCCTTACTTTCAAAATGACAGTTTCTACATGAAAACTCTCCTATGGAGAGAGTAATGTATTCTAAACACAAGCAACAGTAGGCGACTTCAGTCACCTGCATATAAGCCTGTTTAGAGAAGTAATCCCTTGATTCCATAAATACTTGCTTCTTGGAACAACTAGCTTTAGCACACACAAGAGGAAAGGCGACTTTGGATTTGGGGTAAAATTTTCAAAAACTCCTATGCTTTAAGAACTTAAATTCCCATTTTCAAATGCGAAAACTAAGGGAAAACTCAAGTGTCACAATGACAAAATTTAAGACACTCAAAAAAAAGACAAACTTCACATGGACCTATCAAAGCCAGGCAAATGGACCCATGATAGTAGTTCAATTGCAATTTGGAAATATGCAAAGTAGTGCACACTGGACAGAATAATTTAAACTAATAAACATTACAGCATTCTATTTTAACTGAAACCACTCACAAAAAGGACCTAGCTTTCAGTAAAATACCTGCTCATATCGAGAATACTATCATGCTATTATATAAAATGATGTTACATCCTCATCTTGAATACTGCTTTTAGTCCTGGTCATCCCATCTCAGAAAAATTTAGCAGATACAGATGATCTGCTACGACAGAGAAATGGAAAGGTTCCTATATGAGATATTGAAAAGATTAGGACTGCTTAACTAAGGAGACAAATAAGAGGGGGCATATAGTAAATTGTTCAGAAAAAATAAAACAGATGGTCCAAATTATTACCGTAATTCAAAAGGATACATCCAATTAAACTAAATGTCAAACAAAAATTTAAACTGATAACAGGAAATGTTTTGTTTAGAAAATAAGGTATTAACCTGTGCAAACTACTAGCCACAAGACAAAGCAGCATTCAAAAAACAACAGTCATATGGACATGACAGTTAATAAGAGAAAATCTATGATATAAGCCCCCATGCTTCTGGGCATAAGTAAATACTTGGGTTAAGAACACAGCTTCTCTGTTTTGAGTAGTTACTCCAGAACTGCCCATTAAGGGGATTATTGCAGCTTTATTTGAAGCACCTGGTACAGGGCACTGTCAAAAATAAAGATGCAGACAATAAATAGATCACCTGTCTGTTCCAGAATGGCAAATGCAGGGTGGAGTGATTAAACTTAAGGCAATTTTAAATTATTTGAATCAAAGATTAAATCAGGTTGAAGCTTTGTAAAACTAATTCAAAATGTGTGCTATGGCAATTTTAGATTTAGATTTATAATGAATTATAAATGAAGTGGTTTTTGTTTTAAATGCCTTAACTGAAAGGGGTCTATTTGAATTTTATAAAACTGATGTTGGCAAAAAAAATGCAATATTGAAAATTAAGGTTCTGATTCTGCAAATACTGAACATATACATCTAATTTTACTCACATGAATTGTCCCACTGACTTCAATGGAATTACTCATGAACTTAACTTTAACCATGCATCTAAATGGTTATAGTGTAAGGGACTAAAATTGTATTTTGATTTAAAAACTTCTCCTAGTGACATAAAATCTTTGTCATTTCAAAACAAAATGGTTTCAGAGATGATAATGAAAAGTTACTCAGATTTTTCAATAATAATAAAGTTATTGCAAACTTTTTTTTTGCATACAAAGGCCAATATTTTTAAGAATAGAAGCCTAAAATTAGGTTCCTAAATACAAAGCCATGCACCCAAGAATGGCATTTTCAAGAACTTTTAACTGACTTCAAACAGCAAACCTTGATGGAGGAATATAGCTTTGCTGAAGCATTCCAGATATCTTGACTTATAGAAGCTCATTATGTTGGAAAAGACGGTTACTCACCTTTGTAACTGTTCTTCGAGATGTGTTGCTCATATCCATTCCAATTAGGTGCGCGCGCTGCGTGCACATTAGTCGGAAGGTTTTTACCCCAGCAACACTCGGTGGGCCGGCTGGGTGCCCCCTGGAGTGGCGCCACTATAGCACCGGATATATACCCCTGCCGGCCCAACCGCCCCTCAGTTCCTTCTTGCCGGCTACTCCGACAGTGGGGAAGGAGGGCGGGTTTGGAATGGATATGAGCAACACATCTTGAAGAACAACAGTTACAAAGGTGAGTAACCATCTTTTCTTCTTCGAGTGCTTGCTCAAATCGATTCCAATTAGGTGATTCCCAAGCTTTACCTAGGCGGTGGGGTTGGAGTGAGACGTTGTGGAATGCAAAACTGCTGAGCCAAAGGCTGCATCGTCCCTGGACTGCTGAACCAATGCGTAGTGTGAGGCAAAGGTGTGAATGGAAGACCAGGTAGCAGCGCAACATATTTCCTGGATAGGGACATGGGCCAGGAAAGCGGCAGATGAGGCTTGCGCCCGAGCAGAATGGGCGGTGAGATGGCTAGCTGGAATGTGAGCCAATTCATAGCATGTTCGGATGCAGGATGTCACCCAAGATGAAATTCGTTGGGAAGAGACCGGCATGCCTTTCATCCGGTCTGCCACGGCTACAAAGAGCTAGGGTGACTGTCAGAAGGGTTTGTTTCTCTCGATATAAAAGGCGAGAGCCCTGCGGACATCCAAGGTATGTAGTAGTTGATCCTGATGCGATGAATGCGGCTTCGGGAAAAAAAACTGGGAGAAAGATGTCTTGATTAACATGAAGGGCAGACACCACCTTAGGGAGGAATGCTGGGTGTGGTCGCAGCTGTACCTTGTCCTTGTGGAATACCGTATACAGGGAATCCACAGTCCAAGCTCAAAGCTCTGATACTTGTCTTGCTGAGGTGATAGCGACAAGGAAGGCTGTCTTCCAGGAGAGGTACAGCAGCGAGCAGGTGGCCAGAGGCTCAAAAGCGACACCCATAAGCTTGGCTAGCACCACGTTTAGATCCTACGTAGGGGTCGGGCATCTGACTTGAGGGTACAACCGCTCCAATCCCTTAAGGAACCTGGAAACTATGGGATGAGAAAAGATTGAGCTGCCACTTTCCCCCGGGTGGAAGGCTGAAATAGCTGCGAGATGCACCCTTATAGAAGAGACCGCCAGGCCCTGCTCTTTGAGGGACCATAGGTAATCCAGGAAAAGGGGACAGAAACTTGTCCGGGGTTAAGTTACTCTGAGCACATCAGTGGGAGAAACGCTTCCAACTGGCGAGATATGTCAACCTTGTGGAAGGCTTCCTGCTGCCCAAGAGCACCTGTTGTACCGAGACGGAACAACGCAATTGTGACTGGCTCAACCACGTAGCAGCCATGCTGTCAGATGAAGGGATTGCAGGTCCGGATGGTGAAGCCTTCCGAAGTCCTGTGTTATGAGGTCCGGCCAGAGTGGCAGGGGGACCGGGTCTGCCACGGAGAGGTCGAACAACAGGGTGTACCAATGCTGCCTCGGCCATGCTGGAGCAATGAGGATCAGGTGGGCTCTGTCCCTGAGGAGCTTGAGCAGGACTCTGTGGACGAGTGGAAACGGGGGGAAGGCATAAAGTAGGTGCCTCTTCCATGGAATCAGGAATGCGTCAGAGGGAGCCCGGGGAGCGTCTTTGGAAGGAGCAGAACACCTGGCATTTCCTGTTCTCTTGAGAGGCAAAGAGTTCTATGTGGGGAAAGCCCCACCTCTGGAAAACAGAATGGATAAAGTCCGGGCGTATCGACCACTCGTGAGACAGGAAGGACCTGCTGAGGTGCTCTGCCAGAGTGTTCTGGACTCCTGGGAGAAAAGACGCTACCAAATCGATAAGAGTGGGCTATGCAAAATTCCCAGAGGTGGATGGCTTCTTGACAGAGGAGGGAGGAGCGTGCTCCGCCCTGCTTGTTTATGTAAAACATGGCCGTTGTGTTGTCCGTGAACACTGATATACAACGGCCTTGTAGGTGGTCTGGAAACACCTGGCATGCTAGACGGACTGCTCTCAGTTCCCTCACGTTGATGTGCAGGGACAGCTCTTGGGGCAACCAGAGGCCTTGAGTGTGACAACTCTTGAGATGGGCACCCCAACCCAGAGATGATGCGCCTGTGGTTAGGGCTACCGAGGGTTGTGGTGGGTGGAATGGCATCCCTGCGCAGACCAGAGAGGGGTCTAGCCACCAAGTGAGGGAGTCGAGAACCTTCCTGGGGATAGTGAGCATGGAATCCAGACTGTCTCTGTGTGGACGGTATATTGAAGACAGCCAAGTTTGGAAGGGACGGATAGGTAGTCTCGCGTACTTGCTCACGAAGGTGCAGGAGGCCATATGACCTACTAGGCCGAGGCAAGACCACACCAACGTTGTCGGAAAGGATTGAATACTGTGAATTAATGAAGCCATTGTTTGGAAACGAGACTGGGGGAGGCAGGCAGGCTCTGGCCAAACTGGAGTCCAGAACAGCTCTGATGAAGTCTAGTCTCTGCATGGGCGTGAGAGCAGACTTTTCTGTGTTGATCATGAGACCCAAGCTCCCGAAGAGGTCTCTGACAATGCACAGGTGCTGCGATACTTGTGACCGAGAAGTCCCTCGAATAAGCCAATCATCGAGATATGGGAAGACATGTACTCGACGACGCCTGAGGGAGGCGGCTACTACAGCCATGCATTTGGTGAAGACCCTCGGAGCTGTAGAAAGGCCAAAGGGAAGAACCGTGAACTGAAAGGGTTGGTGGATGACCACAAAACGGAGGTACCATCTGTGTGGCAGATAAATGGCCATGTGGAAATAAGCGTCCTTCATGTTGAGGGCAGCATACCAGTCTCCCGGATCCAGGGATGGGATGATGGTCCCCAGGGATACCATGCAGAACTTCAACTTTATCAGGAATTTGTTGAGTTCTCGCAGGTCTAGGATTGGTCATAGACCTCCCTTTGCCTTGGGGATTAAAAAGTAGCGGGAATAGAACCCCTTGCCCCTCATGTCTTTTGGCACCTCCTCTATGGCCCCCAGCTTTAGGAGCGCCTGGACCTCTTGCCAGAGGAATTGTTCGTGAGAGGGATCCCTGAAGAGGGACGGGTAGGGAGAGTGGGAGGGAGGGGTTGAAACAAACTGTAGATGGTATCCCATTTCCACCGTGCGAAGGACCCAACGATCAGAGGTTAGCTGGGACCAGGCAGGGAGGAAATGGGAGAGGCGGTTGAAAAAGGAGGGAGAAGGATCCGGTAGGATAACGGTGGGCCGTCCTCGGGCGTCCCATCAAAAGTTTTGCTTAGGCCCCGTTGGTGGTTTAGGAGGCACTTAACTTTGGGATCCTTGAGGGCCAGACTGTCTCCGCCAATTCCCCCTGCCATGCCTTCTGGTAGTGTCCTGACGCGGCTTAGTCTGGTTGTACGGGCAGTATGGCTGGGCCCGGAAGGACCTTCGTTGGGTCACTGGCGTGTGCATACCCAGCAAGCACATTATGACACGATTGTCCTTGAGGCTTTGTAACCTGGGGTTGGTTTTGTCTGAGAAGAGGCCCTGTCCCTCGAAGGGGTAAGTCCTGAAGGCCTGAAGCCTGGAGCCAGGAGATATGCCTCATCGTCACTCTGGTTTCCAGAGTTCTGGCTGCCGAGTCCGCGGCATCCAGAGAGGCCTGGAGGGAGGTTCTTGCCACCTTTTTGCCCTCTTCGAGCAGGGCTGTAAACTCTGGACGGGACTCCTGCGGAAGAAGCTCCGTAAACTTCCCCACTGACACCCGGGTATTAAAATTGTACTGGCCTAGGAGGGCTTGTTGATTTGCCACCCTAAGTTGGAGGCCCCCAGCCGAGTATATTTTTCAGCCTAGGAGGTCCATACATCTAGCCTCCTTCGCCTTAGGAGCTGATGCTTGCTGGCCATGACGCTCCCGTTCGTTCACCAATTGGACAACCAGAGAGCAGGGAGGTGGATGGGTGTAGAGGTATTCGTACTCCTTTGAGGGGACCATATATTTCCTCTCTACTCCCCTAGCTGTTGGTGGAATTGAAGCTGGGGATTGCCAAATGGTGTCTGCATTGGCTTGTATAGTGCGGATGAACGGGAGCGCCACTCTAGTAGGTGCATCAGCTGACAAGATGTCCACGACTGGGTCCTCTATTTCAGTGACCTCCTCCATCTGCAAATTCATATTCTGGGCCACCCGCCTCAAGAGGTCTTGATAGGCCCTGAGATCGATTGGCGGAGGGCCAGAGGAGGATGTTCCTGCTACCGCCTCATCAGGTGAGGAACAGGAGGAAAGGCCTGGGACCAACGGGTCCTGAGGTGGGTCGTGTACAGGAGGAGCATCAGCTGGATCAAGTGGAACCTCTGTGCCCCCCCATGGAACTGGACCCTCATCCATGCCCCTAGGGGGAGGGCGGCTCACTGTCGACTCTCGAATCCGGTGTTCTGAGAGGGCTGAGCGCTAAGCCACTGACGGGGCACCTTGGGCCTGGTGGTATGCCCATGGTGTCCAGAAGGACCAGTGATGAGGCCCTTGATTGTGGCTTTGTCTCTCCAGATAGTGGCTGGGAACGTCAGAGTCACCCTCTGGATGGTATGATGCACTTCCGGCCTGAGACGATACTGAAGTGTATCTCGAAGGCCACGGTGGTGCCGAGAAGCCCTGTGAGGAC
Organism: Gopherus flavomarginatus; assembly: GCF_025201925.1. Classification (NCBI taxonomy): domain Eukaryota; kingdom Metazoa; phylum Chordata; order Testudines; family Testudinidae; genus Gopherus; species Gopherus flavomarginatus. Next base: position 33,432,174 of record NC_066628.1, read on the forward strand.
GGCACTGTTCTTGACGCTCAATCCCGGGGCGGTACTGGGGAGCGGTATCGGGAGCTATGGTGGTACCGTGAGCGAGACCGGGACCTTCTACCGTAGCGGTGCCGGGAGGTCGACCGGGATCTCGAGCTCTGTCGCCTGGAGTGACTGCAGGATACACAGTACCCGAGAGCTGGATTGGTACTGGGAGTATCTGTCCGGTGAACGTGATGCTGAGCGGTGCCGTGAGTGCGACTGGTACCGCAATAGAGAGCAGTGCCGAGACTGCGAGCGGCACCGGGAGCAGGAGTGACATGATCGAGAGCGTCTGCAAGACCGCGATCGGGAACGATGTCTCTCTGGAGGATCGACGGACGGAGGCCTTACCAGGGCTGGCTTGCCGATGGATTGAATAACCCGCACCGGCGGTGCCGGGGGTTGAGGATGCATCAGCTCCGTCATCAAAATGAGCTCCCTTGCCGTAGATAAGGTCTCCGGCGTAGAAGGGAGAACAAGCTCAACCACAGCAGGAGCTGGGGAGCTGTCTGGCACCGGACTCAATGGCCCTTGTGGGACCGGAATCGATGGTGCTGTCCCAGGTGGAGCAGCTATCTGTGGTGCCGGCGTCGACGGTGCCCGACGAACCGTCTTAGACGAGTGCTCCTTCTGGGAGGCTGAAGTTGTAGCAGCATGTCGTTTCCCAGTCAGGGAAAGGGAGGGGTGCCGAGGAGTTGGTGCCGAGAGTCCTTCTCGGTACCGGGGCGATCCGGTGCTGCAGGAACGCTCCTTACCAAGGCAGTCTGTTGGGCGCTTGGTACCGATGCTGCAGGACTAAGTGCTGACTCCACGAGGAGCTACTTCAAATCAAAAGTCCCGCTCCTTCTTCGTCCTTGGTTTAAAGGACTTGCAAATGCGGCACTTGTCAACAAGGTGGGATTCCCATAGGAACTTGAGGCAGGAGTCGTGGGGATCCCCTATTGGCATCGGCTTCTGGCACGCCGAGCACAGTTTGAATCCCGGTGCCTTGGGTGGTGCCGCACCGGGGCGGAGAAAAGGGGCTAATCCCCGATCCTTTCAACTATATACACTAACTATAAAACTAAGTACTAATACTAAGTATAACCACAAAAACTCGAACTATAAACACAGTGAGGAGTAGAGAACTATGAGAAGCTAGGGATGTGGAGATCAGCAAAGCCGTGCTCCACAATTCCAATGACTGACACGGGCGGTAAGAAGGAACTGAGGGGCGGTTGGGCCGGCAGGGGTATATATCCGGCGCTATAGCAGCGCCACTCCAGGGGGCGCCCAGCCGGCCCACCGAGTGTTGCTAGGGTAAAAATCTTCCGACGAACATCCACACGGCGCGCACACCTAAATGGAATCAATATGAGCAAGCACTTGAAGAAGGAGTTGTTAGCTGACAACCCCAATAGCCTGTTTGCATTTTGTGTTTGCATTTGTGTTCTTCTCACAGTAAAGATGTTAAAGCCCTGGACTTGACTTTTACAAACATACATGAACAAGTTAAGTAGGAACATTTCTTAGAAAGAAGTTCCTATTGTGACAGACCCAGATCAGTGGGGTACAGGAGTCTGGTAGAGGGCAAATATACTGGTCACTGGATGAGTAGTTTTCTGTTCCCTGAGTGACCAGAGCAGGGGCGGCACTACAGTAATCAGGAACCTTCTAGAACCAGTTAAGGCAGACAGGCTGATTAGATCACCTGCAGCCAATCAAGGCAGGCTAATCAGGGCACCTGGGTTTAGAAAAAAAACTCACTCCAGTCAGGCAAGGAGGAGCCAAAGGAGAGGAAGTGCATGTTAGGAGCTGGGAGCAAGAGGCACAAGGAGCTGAGAGTGAGAGGGTGTCATGCTGGAGGACTAAGGAGTACAAGCGTTATCAGACACCAGGAGGAAAGGTCCTGTGGTGAGGATAAAAAAGTTGTTTGGAAGAGGTCATGGGGAAGTAGCCCAGGGAGATGTAGCTGTCATGCAGCTGTTATAGGAGGCACTATAGACAGCTGCAATCCAGAGGGCCCTGGGCTGGAACCCGGAGTCAAGGGCGGGTCCGGGTTCCCCCAAACCTCCCCACTTCTGATCAGACAGAGGAGGAGTTGACCCAGGCTGTGGGGAAGATCACTGAGATGAGCAAATCTGCCAATAAGCGCACGACCAACCGGAGTAGAAGAGGAACTTTGTCACAATTGGTACCCATGGCAGAAAGCAAACCTCTGGCCCAATGGCAAGGGCACTATGAGGTGGTTCAACCCGTGGGGGAAGTAACCTACAAGGTGCGGCAGCCTGGACACCGAAAACAAGAACAGATTTATCACATCAACCTTCTGAAACCCTGGCATGCACAAGAGGCATGCATAACTGTCCAAAAAGACCTAACCCAGGAAAATAAGCCTTCCAAACAGGTGAGAGTGTCTCCCAATTTAACACCAGACCAGAAGAATGAGATGTCTGAGATGATCTTCCGGAACCAGTTCTTGACAAAACTGGGTCGAACAACCGAGACATATCACCACATCGTTACGAACCCTGGGGCCAGAACAACAATGAGGCCCTATTGGGTGCCAGCGGCCAAAAGGGAGGAAATAAAAGCAGAAATAAAAAAAAATGCTGGAGTTGGGGATCATCGAAGAATCCCACAGTCAGTGGTCCAGCCCAATCGTGCTAGTGCCCAAACCTGATGGCACCACAAGGTTTTGCAACAACTTCCGGCGACTAAACGAAGTATCTCAGTTAAACGCATACTCCATACCTCGTATAGATGAACTAGTGGACCACCTGGGTAATGCCCAGTACTTGACTACTCTAGACTTGACAAAGGGGTACTGGCAGATTTCCCTTGCAAAAGACACAAAAGAAAAGACTGTGTTCTCTACACCAGAGGGTCTTTTTCAATATACTGTCCTCCCTTTTGGACTACATAGGGCCCCAGCTACTTTCCAATGCCTCATGGACAAGTTATTACGCCCGCATAACAGTTATGCTGCTGCCTACTTGGACGATGTGGTCATTCATACCCCAGACTGGGAAACCCACCTAGAGAAGGTGGAGGCAGTACTTGATACCTTCTGGAGAGCTGGCCTTACAGCAAACCGTGCCAAGTGTGCTGTAGGGTTTACATAGGCCAAATATCTTGGCTACATTGTGGGAAAAGGTCTAGTAAAACCCCAAATGAACAAGTTGGAGGCCATCCAAAATTGGCCCCGACCACGTCGCAAGAAACAAATCCAGGCATTCCTAGGTGTATTGGGGTATTACCAACGATTTATCCCCCATTTTGCCACAAGGGCAAGTCCCCTGACAGACCTAGTGAAAGCCCAGGGACCTGATCTGGTGAGATGGTCTGATGCAGCAGAGGAAGCATTCACAGACCTAAGGACCGCCTTCTGCAGCAACCCTGTACTGATAGCCCCTGATTTCACCAAGAAATTTATCCTGCAGACAGATGCATCAGAAGTAGGATTGGGGGCCATTCTATCACAGATGGTTGGGGAGGAGGAACACCCAATTCTCTACCTCAGTAGGAAACTCCTTCCGAGAGAACAAAAATATGCAGTGGTGGAGAGAGAGTGCCTTGCCGTAAAATGGGCCATAGAAGCATTGCGCTACTACTTGCTCGGGCGCAGATTTGTCCTCGTGACCGACCATGCCCCTCTTCAATGGATGCAGCGGAACAAGGAGAGGAACACAAGGGTGACCAGGTGGTTCTTATCTCTCCAACCTTTCCAGTTCTGTGTGCAACACAGAGCAGGGAGCCGTCACGGCAATGCCGATGGCTTATCCCGTGTGCACTGTCTGGCATCCTAAGCTGCCCAACCCCCTGGTGTTGAGCAGGGGGGAGGAATATGTGACAGACCCAGACCAGTGGGGTACAGGAGTCTGGTAGAGGGCAAATATACTGGTCACTGGATGAGTAATTTTCTGTTCCCTGAGTGACCAGAGCAGGGGCGGCACTAGAGTAATCAGGAACCTGCTAAAACCAGTTAAGGCAGACAGGCTGATTAGAACACCTGCAGCCAATTGAGGCAGGCTAATCAACGCACCTGGGTTTAAAAAGGAGCTCACTCCAGTCAGACCAGAGGGAGCCAGAGGAGAGGAAGTGCGTGTGAGGAGCTGGGAGCAAGAGGCACAAGGAGCTGAGAGTGAGAGGGTGTGCTGCTGGAGGACTAAGGAGTACAAGTGTTATCAGACACTAGGAGGAAGGTCCTGTGGTGAGGAAAAGGGTGTTTGGAGGAGGCCATGGGGAAAGTAGCCCAGGGCGTTGTAGCTGTCATGCTGCTGTTACAGGAGGCATTATAGACAGCTGCAATTCACAGGGCTCAGGGCTGAAACCCGGAGTAGAGGGCGGGCCCGGGTTCCCCCCAAACCTCCCAACTCCTGATCAGACAGAGGAGGAGTTGACCCAGACTGTGGGGAAGATCACCGAGATGAGCAAATCTGCCAATAAGCGCAGGACCAACCGGAGTAGAGGAGGAACTTTGTCACACTATGTAAAATCTGAAATTCCAGAACAATTAGGAAACTTAAAGAAACACGTATGTATAAACTGAGAAGAAAGCAAAGAATTAGCAACATGTAGATTAATCATCTTTACATAATCAACTGTATATTTTTTTAAATCAATTTTTTAATTCACCTTGGGCATATTTATTTAAAAGGGAAACTGTCAAAACAAATAGACATGAAATTAGATTTATCAGCAAACCAAACTGAAAGCTGTACTTGATACAAATGTATGTTTGTCCTGCCATCCAATCAGACTGCCTAGTCAAAAACTGAGACTTCAGAGGGTATTAAGACAGGTAAGAGGCTTTAAAAGAATCCTTTAGAATTCTTGTAAATTTTAATATTTTTTAATTCTTCAGAACCTTTGGAGAAAAGTAGAGCAGAAGAATGACCTAAAAAGCTGACCCACAAAGAAGCCTTGCACCCAGTTTGCTCTTGATCACCCAGAGGACTGATTGACCATTTTAGTATTGCAGCCCTTGCTTCGCAGGAACGGAGTTTTTGAGAACTAAAAAAAACAACATTTTAAAAGTCATTTTTAGGTTGGGTTTAATTTGGCAGTTGTAATCCCTGATAGTGACCCTTTAAGAATTTCAGGGATTAAATTCCCATTCTGGTAACAACCAGTGAAAGGAGACACCAAATGTCTGTCTGTCACTCTCTCTCTCACACACACACTCTCACTCTGCAGGTTGAAAACTGAAACTGTATGTGCAACTCTAGTTGCTTTCTGTGTGAGTACAACTGAGATTTTACAATGAGAAACTGTACAAATTTGCTCATTCTGAAGGCAGTTCCTACACTGGAAATGTTTGTGGCTATAGGCAATATTGATCAAAAGCTTACCAGTGTTGCCCTGTCCTTGTATCGCTGTGGTGATAGGTACTATGTGTGTTCCATTCTGAGTTACAGTTTTTATTGGTAGCTGGTGTTGACCAAGAGGTGCCTGTTGTACTATAGTAACTGTCTGTAAGGGCGTGGTCTGAGATGTCTGAATGATACGACTAGCAGCTCCTATTGTAGCATGGCTAATAGCAGGTATAGGTTCCACTTTAACTGGAAAACAACAAAAGTTATTTAATATGTTATGTTAAGACAAGACGGCTTAAAACAGAACACGACAAAAAGTGATTCAGTTACTTTATCCCTCCAATGAATATAATTAATCTTACTAATAACCTCAAAGCATCTGAAAAAGCACAGAATAAAAATTCTATTTTACCTAAGGCTGTCGATTAATCGCAGTTAACTCCTGTGATTAACTCGAAAAGGTTAACTGCGATTAAAAAATGAATTGCAATTAATTGCAGTTTTAACCACACTGTTAAACAATAGAATACCAAAATTTATTAAATTCAAAGTGTACACTGCTCACTTTCTATTTTTTTATTACAAATATACTGTAAAAATGCTAAACAAAAATAGTATTTTTCAATTCACCTTATACAAGTACTGTAGTGCAATCTCTTTATCATGAAAATACAACTTACAAATGTAGATTTGTTGTTTGTTACATAACTGCACTCAAAACAAAACCATGTAAAACTTTTTAGAGCCTGCAAGTCCACTCAGCCCTACTTCCTGTTCAGATAATAGCTCAGACAAACAAGTTTGTTTACATTTATGGGAGATAATGCATCCCACTTATTATTTACAATGTCACCTGAAAGTGAGAACAGGCGTTCACATGGCACTTTTGTAGCCGGCATTGCAAGGTATTCATGTGTCAGATATGCTAAACTTTCATATGTCCCTTCATGCTTCGGCCACCATTCCAGAGGACATACTTCCATGCTGATGATGCTGAACTCCTTGGGGGAGAACTGCATGTCTCCTGCTCTGTTTTACCCATATTCTGCCATATATTTCATGTTATAGCAGTCTCAGATGATGATCCAGCACATGTTGTTCATTTTAAAACACTTTCACTGCAGATTTGACAAAACACAAAGAAGGTACCAATGTGAGATTTCTAAAGATAGCTACAGCACTCAACCCAAGATTTAAGAATCTGAAGCACCTTCCAAAATCTGAGAGGGATGAGGTGTGGAACATGCTTTCAGAAGAGTTAAAAGAGCAACACTCCGATGCAGGAACTACAGAACCCGAACCACCAAAAGAGAAAAATCAACCTTCTGCTAGTGGCATATGAGTTAGATAATGAAAATGAACACGCATCGGTCAGCACAGTTTTGGGTCGTTATTGAGCAGAATCCGTCATCAGCATGGATGCGTGTCCTCTGCAATGGTGGTTGAAGCATGAAGGGGACATATGAATCTTTAGGGCATCTGGCACATAAATATCTTGCAACACCGGCTACAACAGTGTCATTTCTTACTTTCAGGTGACATTGCAAACAAGAAGCAGGCAACATTATCTCCTGCAAATGTAAACAAACTTGTTTGAGCAATTGGCTGAACAAGATGTAGGACTGAGTGGACTTGTAGGCTCTAAAGTTTTACATTGTTTCATTTTTGAGTGCAGTTATTTATTCGCACATAATTCTACATTTCTAAGTTCAACTTTCATGTTAAAGAGACTGAACTACAGTACTTGTATTAGGTGAACTGCAAATTACTATGTTTTGTTTTTTTACAGTGCAAATATTTGTAATAAAAAATAATACAAAGTGAGCACTGAACACTTTGTATTCTGTTATAATTGAAATCAATATATTTTAATATGTAGAAAATATCCAAAACTGTCATTCTATTATTGTTTACAAGTGCGATTAAGCGTGCAATTTATTTTAATCGCTTAACAGCCCTAATTTTAACCATTTTTTTTTCCACTTGCACCTATGAAGTGATTTTTTAAAGGTAAATAAGGCATTAGACAACCACATATTTATATAAGACTTACTGAACTCTGCCAATTCTCACCTTTTACTTCCTTGTGGTCTCCATTCTCTTGAGGTTCTACCTTGGGCTGGGTTACCATTGCAGCTTGTGTAACCACTGCCTGTCCAGCTACCGTGTAAGTGTTTGCTGGTGCTAATCCAGTCACATTTGTGACTGACACAGCTGGTATCTGGTGAACAACATGAACTGTCTGAACTACAGGCTGCTGGGATGTTGATGTTGTCACAGGTGTTGCAACAGTGTAGGTGACGGGTTTAATAGTTTGTGGTAGCTGCCGTTGTACAGTAATTAAAACAGGTTGGCTAGATAGAGGTGATCCTATCAAAAAAGGCAAAGATAAATTAGACTGATTTTTATATATGTTTTTAGTTAATCACCCTTTTAAACACACTGAACACTGAAGCCTTGTAAAAGCAACAACCCTCGCTACTCCCTTTCACTAGTTGCTATAAGAGCTAAAACATGGAAAATAAAGAAACTTATTGCACCTTACAATTACACCTTACAATTTTAGCATGTAGAGTTGGAATGATCGGACTGCTGTTGCTGACTCCATGCATCTTGTCACAAGACCTACACAGGCCTTCACTGTATCATAAGGGATATCATTAGGAAACTTGATAGCTAGAATACAAATAAAACTACCAATACAATACAGGTAAATATAGGAGAGTAGGGGGGATGAATCAGTACAAAAGAAACATCCCACCATTCAACTCCTCAACCTTTCCCAATTCTTGTTCTCTTGCCTGCTGCTTTGGGTAAGAGCAAAATGGCTACAAATGTGTCCTGTAAATAAGACATTTATTTATTTAGTATAGCAACCCTTGATCCAGGAAATCATGTTGGTTTTCACCAACCATTCTTAATGGAGCTTTTTATCCAAATTAATGTTCTGCGCATGGAGAATCTGTGCTGCACAAAAAGAAAATAGTTTTCCAGAAGAAGAGATGTCACTGATATGCCGTTATTTTCCTAACTGAGAGAAGTACAGTCTCTGCTTACCAGAAAAGTAAGTATCTATCTGTGCTGGAATGAACATATATAAATACCAGGAAGGAAATGTATCGACCATATTAGCCATTTTCAGAAAATATTTCACACACAGAGTTTATGCACTTCTCCATGCTTTGCCTTAAAAGTTAATTATCTATCTGAAAACATTCACTGATTTCTTAATTTAGGTGTGAATTCCACCAAAACTGTTTCAGGCAACATTTTACAAATTTTCCCTCATCACCCCACACCAAAAAAGTATTTAAATAACTCTCACCTGGGGCACTCTGTGCAAATCGTGCTTCTTGTATTACTGCTAATTTTGGCTGGATAGCACTAGGCTCAGGTTCCATTGGGACAGGAGATCCTTCCCTTGACAAACTCTCTGGGGTCTGTACGCCACTGGAGTGGGCAGACAACACTCCAGAATGATTAGGCGACGCTGGGGCACTTCTGTATTTTAAGAAAATGAAAGCGGCAGCTGGTATGTTTTAAGTAATTGTGAAAGATGAGTGACCTTGCTTCTAAAAAAATTGTAATATATCTACTTTCCATGAGGGGGAACCCTTTGCCTTCTACCAAACAAGTACCCACCAAATCCATGATTTTGATTCTGCATAAAGCCTCTGTTATAATCAAGGGGAGAATTCAAAGGCAGGCTTTGGCTACGGTTAATGTAATAGAAACATTTGGACATTTTCTGATGGAGTGTTTCCAAGCAATCCATGCAACAGTACAAATGTTTTTTCTAGGGGGGTAGAATGATGAGTGGCTCTAAGGGTAAGTCAAAGGAAGCCAAGCAGCAGCAGAAAGGGGTCACAATCTTTACATAGCTAGTAATAAGTCTATATATTTCACCATTAAGAATATTAGTAAAACATTATCAAACTAAACACAATTTTTAAAGGCATGGGAGGGATAAAGTTAGCAATTAAAATTGTAATTGTGTAACACTGAAGTACAGAAAGCCCTTCATATGTTAACAAGCTAACAATTACTTAAGTAAACTGAGCCAGTAAATTACCACTGAAAAAGCAATAGAAAACAAACCTTGTGCATGAGGGCAATCTTTACTGGTGTTTTAAATTAAATAACTAAACTTGTGATTTTAGTACTGTATACAAAACTATCTAGTTTGTACGAGCCTGAAGATTAAAAACAGCCATTGTTTTTGGTTCTGTAATAGAATTATAGTTCAGTCTTACCGTATCAACATATTACTATTTAAAAGTACTGTTCTCTCTTACTTCCAGCAGGAAATTTAACATTTAAGGTAAACTTCTGAAAATTAAATGTCTTTTTGTTCATCTGTTTTTCCTTACCTAGAAGAGAGTGGTCCCAGAGGGGTTCTAAAGCAAGGTACTCCCCTAGGCCGCCTTTTCCTAAAAGCCTGCTCTATTAATTTGCTTTCAGAGGCAGGATCTATCCTCCAGAATGAGCCTTTGCCTGGTTCTTCCTGGGAACGTGGTACTTTGATGAAATAACGATTCAGAGAGAGATTGTGGCGTATTGAATTCTATGGAACATAAAAAAATATGTAGAATTCATATATATTTTTACTAAAAAGTCAGAATGTGGCCTAGTGCAGTGGTCTGTAGTACTGGAGACTCAGGGTTCAAGCCTCCAGTTCCTTAGGGTAGCAGGTCCCTGGTAGCACTATAAAGGCAGCATACTAAGCCTGGGGAAGGGAGCCTTGGCATTGCTCAAACCTCTCCAAGCAATTAAAGAACCACGCTAAAAAGCTCCTAAGGGAATCTCATTTCAATCCTCTTGCAAGAAGGATAGTAGTCACAATGCATGGTTTCAGAAGTTGTGTGGACATAAAGCAGTGGATAAAAAGAAGAATTAGTAGTACCTGAAACACCATACCTTCCTCCACTGCTCAAATGCAAGTCAAAACTGTTCCCATTGGGCTGCTAAAACATGCTATATTCACTGATTCTGGTGCTGATCTTGTACAATAATACTCTATCATTATTTCATAGTAAGGAAAGGAAAAGTTTTATTACAGAAATGTCAGATACAGCTAGATTACTTAGGAGTTCACCTTTCCTTACCAGAAGCCACACAAAAGGAGGAGGATTCTCGGCAACTTCAGTTCCCTGTCATTCTTCCCCAAAACTGGGAAAGATACCAGTCACCTAACAGTCTCAACATAGAGGCCAAGGATTCAGTGGGCCTAGGAAAACTCTGAATGGCGGTAGGTCCAAATGCAGTTCTAGGGTAAGCATCATACCATGTTGTGGTCTGCATATTACCATATGCCCAATACGCAGTGGCATGAAGACTAAAATCTGTTGCAACTTCATAGGGGACTTGAATGGAAATGGATGAAGGTACTGATGTTCTAATGCAAGGGGAAAATCCATCATTGACTTTATATGCTTCGTATACACACACACACACACACCCCTCACACTGAGACCTTTCAGAATTTGATAACTCAGGTGCGGGGAAAGAAATACAAACCATTCAAGTTTGTACTAACTTTAATTGTCCAGTTCTGAGCCACTGAATGTTAGCACTGAAACATCTGGGGAAAATTTTCATAACATTCCAAATCAACACTCTTCAAAATCCTCAAAATTTAATCCAATCCTAGTCACAAGTCAGCATCAGATGCGATTCATGACCTTGACAGCAGGCTTAGAGAATTCAGGGCAATGTTACCCTCGTACAGTTTCTTCAATGCAATCTGATGCTAACAGAAGCTGTTTCCCCTGTCAATGACAAACAGAACTAGCAGGTGGTGTGAAGAATTTAAGTTTATCAGTTGTATTTGTGTCTCCATCTGCTAGGAGAGAAGATTAAATCCAACTTTTCTAGACTGGAGGGAAAATACACGACAGATTGAGTCCATCATGATGGGCCTTCAAAAAAAGTTCTAGCATATATCTATAGCCTCATTAGGTATTGAAACAATTAACCTATATGCTTCAGGCTGTTACCAAAATTGTCATCTACTGCCTGAAGCCAGAGGCTAAGAGTATTGTTCACAAATAAGGTAAGTTACCTACCATTATGGCAATATTTTACATGATTACTGACCAAAACAGCCACTCAGTTTTATTATATTTTCCTATTGCTATGCATTAGTGTACTTTTTACTTAATTCTCTGAAACATAACGGGTGTGCTGTGCCTGCCATTTTGTTTTTGCAAAGTATTATGCATCTAAACATTCAGTGATCTTACACCTAATGTTAAAACTAGAGGCCATAATGCAGATCTGTATCAGCCTACTAGAGTCTATGGAAAACAATAGTACAATACATACAAATATAGATGTACTTTAGCCAAAATCCTGAAATGTATCTTATACAAGGCGTGCAAAAATATTTTAAAAACCAATTACTATTGTTAGATTAGAACTGACCATATAAATACACACACACAAACAGAATACTATATTATGTGTGTGAAAGATGGGGAAAAAAAACACACACAGTCTGAACAATTTACTAGACACCTTCCAGCCAGAGTAAGAGCTGAGAAATGTGAGGCTCTTTGCCAGCCACGTCCCTATTGAGAAGCCCATAAACCTGGTATCCTCAAACTCCTGGGATTGAAAAGGGTACTGGGATTCCTACCAGAGTGATCCATCTTTTATATACCCCTCTTACTAATAGGTGATCAATCTGAAACGCCTTTCCGCCCTACTGCTGGGAGGGTGGAAACATTCTACTTGTTGTGAATGTGAAAAGTAACTCTTTGCCACTACCCCTCCTCAGCCTGCACTGGTTGTCCCTTCTCTGAAAATAACTCACGGGTTCTGAAGAGCAGCAGAGAAACTGATCAGTCCTGCTAATTCCTCTCTGCTGTCCCTTGGTAAAACTAAAAGCAGCAGCGGCGGCACTGGAGCTGTATTGTCTGTGTACTTGGGGAAAAAACAGTGCATTGGTTTATATTCCATTGGTTATCCTGGTAAATGTTCTGGTTAGAAATTTGTTTACTTAAAAGCTTAAAATTTTTCAGAAATAGATGGATTAGCCTTCCACACTCAGCAGGGACAGATTCTCATCAGCAGTTAAGTGGCCAAATGGAACTTTCTAGTCACCTGTGTGAGCACAATCAAAAATGAGATAGTCAACAGTGTACACCTGTAGCTAAGGAGCTTTAAGGTCAAGACCACAGCTTTCAACAAGCTTGTATTCCAAGATTTCGGGATCTTATTTTGGCTTGTTGAGGTAACACAAGCATGTTAACGCAAGTAGAAATTCTAATAAAATATTCGTTCTATTGTGGCAAAAACACACAAATCCATTTCTACCTATGTTTATATTTTTCTCCAATACAAGGCCTGTGAATTCCCCTATTGGAACTCTAGGGAATACTAAGGCTAGAGAATGATGCCGCCATAGTACACCTAAGCTTCTGCCAACCTAGAGATTTTAAGATTGGAAATCTATTACATATGAATTTATGTCCACCAAAAATCCATTCAGTCCACCAAAAATCCAATGAAGGGCTGTCATGGTCACTTAATATAACCAGTATAAATAAAACAAGTTGACTTGGATTATTTACTATCATTCATTTATCATACTAATAGTCGTTTTTATTCATGACTTTTAAAAGAAATACTAGAAATGAAATTTACCTGCCAGCCCTTGTCTGCTGTTCTGTAGTATGGATAGTTTTTAGTTATGTGCGTATAAATTCCATTTAGTGTAAGCTGCTTATCAGGTGCCATTGTAATTGCTTGTACTATTAGTTGTGCATAGGAATAAGGTGGTTTTGAGTCATCCTATAAAAAAAAAATAAAAGAACCCTTAAAATATTTGCCTCCATAAACTTTACAGTAGTATACCTCTTTTCTAAAATTACAAAATGCAATAATCAACTTCATTTTTTTTTTTAAACACTTCTGGATGACCTGAGGATTTAAAAAGGAAAAGTTAAAACTAAACTTACATCTTCCAATCAGGAGGATTTAAGATGACAGTAACAATCAAAAGAAACTAATACAACATTTAACCAAGGACCATGAATCTAAACGTCTAAAAAATGATAAGCATGAAAGTAACTAAAGCCAGTACAGACATGAAACTCTTCATTTGAGATCTATATTTAAAAATAATAATAATAATAATTCAAGATACAAGGCACATTGAACCACAAAGATCTCTGGCTTCAATCTGTTTTCAATTTCTAAATGCCAAATCCTTTCTACGTTCATACACTTTGGATAACAAATTTGCAACATTGGTACACTGGGCTCAAGGCTTATTTTTATTTATAGTTTTAGTCTGTGCAACATTTACCTTTGGGCTATCACCACCGGATGCTTCCTTGTCATTTTCTGACTGTGGATTGTCAGCCATTAAATGTAGGTCAGATGGTATTACACGACTCATTTTGTACCCTGAAGAGCCTGCACCACGCGGGCTAGATGGGCAGGAATTTGCAGCGCTGTAGAATATAAAAAGAGGATCCTACTATTTTGTTATACAGTATATCACCACGTTATGTCTAATCAAATAGCTCTAGTTGTAGGAAAACTCACTAGTGTTCGCAGACTGTCGTTAAGGGTCTGTCAGTATTTCTATTATAAATGCCTGGAAAATGGGATTTATAATTCACTGTAAGAATCAAAATCAATCCAGGAAGAAACCTGTCAAATGAGGTTTCAGCCTCTCTCTTCAAAGAAAGATTAACTGTTTTGTAGGCTATATTGTATTTATGTAAGCTTTGCTGACAATATGTCCATTTTAGTTGGAGGTTCAATCTACTAATACAACCAAATATTCTGGATACTTGCCTGAACCACTGATCTAAAACTTTTCAGAAAATAGGTCCACGTGAGATTTCCACCACATGCTTGTTTTTAGCTTAGTTAGAAACACTGATAATATATCTGAACAAAACAGCATGTTTGTGAAAATATAATAAAGTTACAAGCTACAAGAAAGAAAAAGAGTTCTGGATGATTCTTATTTAATCAAATATATACTTCAGGTAAACTGATTTAGAATTATATACAGACACTGAGCTGTATTAACACTATAAATCCTCATGTAACGTAATAATCGAATAGGTCAAAGACTGGGAAGATGATGACATAAGTGGAAACGACACCAACAAATGATGGTAAAGGTAAAATTTGATAATTGGCAGTTTGCTAAGGCTCATTAGTGTTGGGAAGGTATAAAATATTAAACTCTAAACTTCAAATGAATTTCTACCATATCTTTTGAAAGTTTATGTTTTTTCCCCACCTTTTACAGTGCACCCGAATTATAGCTGTATAAAGAGCTATTCTTCCAGAATTCCCTTTTGTCCCTTTACAGTTGAGAAACAGTGAGCAATCTTTTCACTGCTTACATATTTTCATGTAAACCAATAAGCCCCAAAAATTTTTACATAATGACAGGATTCAATTCTGCCCTCAGCAGCATCAAAAAACACTTATATGAAAATAAAAGCAGGAATCTGAGAAGTCTGCCAGGTCCCATCCACTAGCCTTGTGACAAATCAAAGATACTATTTTAGATTAATCAAAATATATAAAATTTAAAACTTTAAGGAAAACTACAGTTAAGGGATACCATCTGGACTGGCGGGACAAAAAGTTGTATCTGCCAAGATTTGCTCTGCAAGCAGACAGGAACATCTTGCTGTCTCCCTTTGCAATGCCTGCCATGTTCCTGTGTGTAGACAGAGTAACATATAAAAACACTGTTCTTGAAGAGAAACTTCTTATCTCCACAATTCCAACATTTGAAGTTAGCTGTTGGTGGACTGTCCAGCAGGGAAGATTGAATGTTGTTAAAGTTGTGAGGAACAGGCCTTGTTTTGAGGGTTAAAAGACAGAGGATCAGCATTTTTTAAAAAGTGTTGATCACTGCTGTGCTATGTAAGTTTTGCGCATATCAACTGACAGTATCCCTTTACTTAGCTCACTGTACCATGTATTTACACAGCAACACATATCGTATAATCAAAGCAAGTTTACAAATCCTCCACACAACTTGGTGAATTAAAGAAGAAAATGTCAAGCTAGTCAAATAGACTTAGAACTGCTGTGATTTTTAATGGTATAGTTTAACAGTTGTTTAGTAGCCTTGGGAGATAATTGCAACAGCCGAGATAATGCAAAAAGCAATGGTGAAATACTTCTTGAAATATTTATGAATTCAGTCATTTCTTGGGGAAGATAAATTTTTCCTAGTTTAAATAAAAAAATCCAAGACTGCTATATTAACAAATCACTTTTTCCCAATGTGCAAACACAAATACAATTTGCAAACACCATCACAAAATTGGAATCAAGATCTCTGTTCTTGTTGAGTATCAGATTTACTTCTGAATTTAAACTTTGAAACAAGATCCAAATGTAAAGATCAACAGAATTAGACACACTAGCTTTATATTCCTTGAATCAAGCAGATCTACCAGAATCTGTGAGGAAAAGATGGAATTTTCAAAAATATTTAAGTGACTTTGGTGCTTTTGAAAATTCTATTCAAAGTGCTTTTATAATAGTTTGCAAGAAGAGCAATTAAGCTTTTTGTTTAATTGAACTTCAACCCAACAAACAAGCCAAATGATGGCTGCGAGTCTCTAATCAATACAGCTAAACTGACAGACCCAAATTAACTGCACCTACCAAAACATTTCTCAACACTATACTTCTCCTGGTGCTGTACTGAAATACTATAAATAAGAAACTTAGTTTACTGATTGTAGTCACTAGTCAGTAAGATACTTTTTCTAATCATTAGCTTTCAAAATAAGCATTTCCACACTGCTACAACATATTTTTCTGCTGACAAACTTACTGAGGACACTGGATTTTAGTCAGCTGCTTAAGAATAGTACTAACAATGGAAATAAAAATAGAAACTACATGAAAGCGCTGTCACACGTATAATGAAGACCAAAGGCAAGAAAATTGTACGTTAAGATTGAAGCTTAATTCTTAAACTCACTCTAGTGTGTCCAAATATTTCAGCCACTGGGAAATGTGGGCTCATTCACTGCTCTAACCGTCCTAGAATACTAGGAACAAAAGGATGCATTCAGAATACAGCCCTAACACAATTTTATTGCTTTTATCAATTTAAAGTCAGATTTTAATGACAGTAACAGATTTGTATATTTATGTGAATAGGTAGCCACTGAAAAAACACAATGCTATAATTTTACTCCAAGGCTCATCTGAGGCTGCTCTGAGTGCCAACGTAAGTATTATTACATAAGGAAAGCAACATCAAATGAACTACATCTCTGTACTGATTCTGTAACCATATATTACCCTACATGCAATTTTGCAAGTTTTAAATACCTGATAGTTCCTGTGGGAGAAGGGAGAGGGCTGATCAGGTGAGCCATGTTGTCTGGAATGTTTATTGTTAAAGGAGAAATCTGGGGTTGCACAGGTTTCACTGGAGACTCTGGGGACTCCTGTTTTTCTCTCTTTTCATTGGACAGAGCTGTGAATGTTATCTTGATGTTTGTGCTGGGAAACCTGAAAGTACATCTGAAAAATAGAAACAAACAAATATATATGCAACTTATTTACAGGTAATACATAACAGACTTTTTTGTGGAACTCACAAGCAATACTTAACCCTGATTAAAGTAATAAACAGTGTAGCTTGGGTAATGATTTGCAATTATCTTCATTTTACACACAGGTACAGAGATCTAGTGAACACTACAAAGTAAATTTTAGACTTCAGATTACAAATATAATTGTATTAAGTATATAAATTATTTTAACGCTGTAGCTCTCTAGATTTCCTGTAGTCCATCTTGAGATGAACTGGAAATATACTCCAAATGGGGTATTATTTTGAAAACATCTGAACAATGACATCAGAAGGAATGGGTTTTGTGCATAAACTTGTAAATTGGTTTTTGTAGTATCCCCAACAATCAGTATTGCCACAGAAAAATCTCTAACCTCAGTTCGTTTAAGCATACTGAACTGTCCTTAACTACTGAAGAGAGCTAACAAGTCCTCCAACATCCATTCATTGGTAGCCTTTGGTTCACTATGGCACTGTTCCTGCAAACACTTATGAAGTTACTTAACTTTACTCTCTGAGTAGTCCTATTGTGAAACTACTCAGAGAAGTAAAGTTAAGAAGGTGCATAAGCATTTGCAGGATTAGGGCCTATGTAATTTCACTAGTATTAATTAAAAGCAAATTTTTGTTTTTTCTCCTAAAGCACTTTATTTACTATGCATACAGCAAAGCTAATGGTGCCTAACCGTAAAAGCAATAGGTGCTACAAAAATGAACAGTCATAGCAAATGTAGTCTTCATTTAGACTCAGAAAAAGACTGTTTAAAACAGATTTAACACAAAAATAGTCACAAACAAAAAGTTAAACCATGTCTGTATGTTTGTTTTAATTGTTAACTGCTTTAAATTTGATAAAATCCAGTTATATAAATATGTAAAATGTTTAATTTTTGTATATATTCATTAAAAACCCATCTCTAATGAACTTTTAAAACATTTCCTTCCCCCCCTCCCTCATTAGGCAAGCACTACAGCATATAGAAATTAACCCAATTAAACAGGAGAACAGGCTATTTACAGTTTAACTGTACACAAACAGACTGAGCATACCTAAATTTAATTCTGTTACTACCCATAGCACCAACAAAAAACATTTCAGGTAATTCTGCCTTTTGCTCATGATCAGCAATAATCTAATAAATGTTAGATGTATTGCTGCCCTCTCCTCCCTGGAAATCTGTCAGATATGCACAGGACTGAACCCACGTTAGATATACAAAAGACCCAATGCATGGTCATATTTACATGCCCCTCACTGAGAGGCTTTGCCAATGACAATCTACAAACTTTAGAAACCATATTGTGAAGTGATCCTTTTACACAGATCTACAGTAGAACCTCAGAATTATGAACATCTCAGAAATGGAGGTTCTCTGTAACTCTGAAATGTTCATAACTCTGAACAAAATGTTACGGTTGTTCTTTAAAAAGTTTACAACTGAACATTGACTTAATATAGCTTTGAAATTTACTAAGCAGAAGAAAAATGCTGTTTTCCCTTTATTTTTTTAGTAGTTTACTTTTAACATGATACTGTACTATGTTTGCATTTTTTAAAATCTCTGCTGCTGCCTGATTGTGTACTTGCAGTTCCAAATGAGGTGTGTGGTTGATTGGTCAGTTCATAACTCTGAGGTTCTATTATAAAGGAAACAAAGCTGCTTTGGAACAGGTGCAGGCAGCATTTGTTCCAAGTGTCACTATAACTTTGGAACAACATTTAATGATAGATGCATCTAATGCAAACATGGATATTCACTGCTAGTGACCATGGATCATGTATTCCTACGTTATATGCTTAAAGAGTAAGAGGGTGGGGAAATGTGACTGTGACCTTCCTTTCAATCTCATTTCATAAGGACCAGTCTGAGGCCACGTCCAGACTAGAAATTAAAATCGATTTTAGATACGCAACTTCAGCTACGTGAATAACGTAGCTGAAGTCGAATTTCTAAAATCGAGGTACTCACCAGTCTGGACGGCGCTGCATCGATGTCCGCGGCTCTCCGTGTCGATTCCGGAACTCCGTTCGGATTGATGGAGTTCCGGAATCGATGTAAGCGCGCTCGGGGATCGATACACCGCGTCCAGACTAGACGCGATATATCGATCCCCGAGCAATCGATTTTAACCCGCCGATGCCGCGGGTTAGTCTGGACGAGGGCTGAGTATGACAGACAACTTGATTCTGAAACATGCTTGATGTACTACATTGGGAACAGAATCTATGCCAAAACACTGTACGTGGGTTGAGCAGGAAAGCAAAATGGACTAGACTCTCCCTCTTTCACTGTGCAATCCTACTTAATTGTTTTTAAACTAACAGCCACAATGAAGGACTGTACCTGAAAAATGTAGACAAGCTTGAGTAAACAGTAATGAAAACATTATTGCTACACTATAAAGCTGGAATTCCTTGCTCTTTCTATATAAAATAAAATTCTTTCCTCCATCACTTGTCTTTTCCTTAAATATCTGATGGAAGGAATAAAGTTTGTTTTGCTGGTCAAAGCCAATGTTATCCCAACCAACATTCCTCTCAAGACATCAGTCTTCAAGAGCACACAAATAGAAAGCAAAAGCATTCATTTTGTCAGCACAGAAGAACAAGCGAGAATGTTTACTTTAAGTAAACATTAATAACAAAAATTGAGTAGCAATATTGTATGTTTGAGACCTAAATATTTAGACTTTTGTGGGATAGACTTTTCTACATATTTTATGTAACTATTTTCCAGATTCAAGTGTATTTACTCCTCAGTCTCAGTGACTGAATACCTTGTAGAGAAGATTCATTTCAACTGAAGAGCAACACAGAAGCAGCTGTGCAAAACTTCAACTGCTGATTCAGTGGTCAGACTGGTTATTGCATAGAAAAGGATACCATCTAGTAGTAAGCAGGCAATGCTCCAAAATGCTGCTGGATTTTTACTGGGGGGTGGGAGAGAGGCTTCATAACGTAAACTGAAGTACAGGCAAATCCAAAGCCACAAAATGTGAATTCCAGGTCAACTTTGGCACAACCCCCATCTTCCTACATATCTATCTACACTCCACTAAAAACTCTCCCCTCTTGTGTTGCCATTCTATCTTCTGATCACTTCTTGCCCCCTGGCCATCATACACAAAGATATGGAACAGCTTCTCCCCTGCCAAGTCCAAGGCCCTGATTCCAAAAACTATGTTTGAGACCATTATGGCTCTCAAGGGTTTGTCAAGTGTGAGAAGATAGGAGCTTTGGGTAATCAAAGCTTTGTACTGGATATTAAACTCTGTGCCAATCTTACCATCACTTGTTACAAGTTAGGTACTATATTTATACTGTGGGAGCATTACCAACAGGCTTTTCAACATCTCACATGCTGGGCTCTGAGAGGATGGTGTTATAAGGAGGATATAATACGATTCCAGCTAAACTTCTAATCTAGTTAAACATGTGAACACCTAAATATTTGCATTTCATCTTACCGTACCACTGAAACCTTCCTGCTTATGCACGGGAAGGTACTGCAGTTCACAATGAGAAATCAAATGGTTACATTTGGGATTGATCAAAAACACTTAAAATATGTTCAAATATTTTCAAACCACAAGTTACAGGGTGAAAAGTTTGTGTCATATTTCTAAGTGGTGAAAATAAGTATTTACGAAAGCTACACAACAACATGGTTTTATCAGCTCCAAAATTTGTAACTGATAGCATCCACTTTTAGGTAATTAAAAAAAAAAAGAATGAATCAGGACAACAGTACTTGTGTTGTATTTATTATTTACACAGCTCGAAATGGAAGACAGATCCCTTCCATAAAGCCCTTATCATCTAAACGGAAAACATACTGAGGACAGACTAGAGCAGGGGTAGGCAACCAATGGCATGTGTGCCGAAGGCGGCACGCAAGCTGATTTTCAGTGGCACTCACACTGCCTGGGTCCTGGTCGCCAGCCCGGGGGGCTCTGCATTATAATTTAATTTTAAATGAAGCTTCTTAAACATTTTCAAAACCTTATTTACTTTACATACAACAGTTTAGTTATATATTACAGACTTATAGAAAGAGACCTTCTAAAAAGGTTAAAATGTATTGTTGGCACGCGAAACCTTAAATTAGAGTGAATAAATGAAGACTCAGCACACCACTTCCAAAAGGTTGCAGACCCCTGGACTAGAGGATGGGAGTAAGATGCAGCACACAATTTTTTTATTCTAAACAAATAAATCCAGAATGCATTGAGTAATGAAACTGGGGAGGGCATAGGGGTAGAGAAAAAAAGTGAATCCACAAACTGACTGTTTCCAATCACTCCTTGGGAGCAAGGACTGTCATTTACTGTTTGTATAGCATCTAGCAAAATGGGACTGGGCAGGCATTACTGCAATGTAAGTGTTAAATAAATAAAAATAATTTCATAAGCTGCTAGATAATGGTCTCATTAGAGGAGCAAATGTCTACAGTATGGTTGTACTTGTCACATCCACATTTAAAGCATTCCCTCTTTGCTTCACCAGCTCTGTCCTAACTGGGGTTCGGGGGGCACAGAATTACTCACTTGTAAGTCCTCTTCTCTGAATTTATCACCTGACTGGATTCCCACTCCTGTCTCCGCACTCAAGCATGAAACAGGCTAAAACTTCTAGCTCTCACTGATGTGTCCTTTTGAGACACCAGTATTTCAAGTCCTATTGTCAGGACCAGTGCTTCAATATCCCCTAGAACAGTGGTTCTCAACCAGGGGTAAGCGCACCCCTGGCGGTACAAAGTAGTCTTCCAGGGGGTACCTTAACTCATCTAGATATTTGGCCTAGTTTTACAACAGGCTATACACATAAAGCACTAGTGAAGTCATTACAAACTAAAATTTCACACAGACAAAATGAGAAAGTAAGCATTCTTTCAGTAAGTTTGCCACAACACTTTTGTAAGCAAGTCTTTTTTAAGTTAGGTGAAACTTGGGGTACGCAAGACAAATCAGACTCCTGAAAGGGGTATAGTAGTCTGGAAAGTCATTGGATTAAAGGGAAGATCCTTACACAGATTGAGAACTGGTTAAAAGACAGGAAACAAAGATTAGGAATAAAATGGTAAGTTTTCAGAACAGAGATGGGTAACTAGTGGTGTTCCCTAAGGGTCAGTACTAGGACCAGTCCTATTCAACTTATTCATAAATGATCTGGAGGAAGGGGTAAACAGTGAAGTGGCAAAGTTTGCAGATAATACTAAACTGCTCAAGATAGTTAAGACCAAAGCAGACTGTGAAGAACTTCAAAAAGATCTCACAAAACTAAGTGATTGGGCAACAAAATGGCAAATGAAATTTAATGTGGATAAATATAAAGAAATGCACATTGGAAAAAAATAACCCCAACTATACATACAATATGATGGGGGCTAATTTAGCTACAACTAATCAGGAAAGAGATCTTGGAGTCATCGTGGATAGTTCTCTGAAGACATCCACACAGTGTGCAGCGGTAGTCAAAAAAACAAACAGGATGTTAGAAATCAATAAAAAATCCATACGAAGCCCACACCTTGAATACTGCATACAAATGTGGTCTCCTCATCTCAAAAAAGATATACTGACATTAGAAAAGGTTCAGAGGAGGGCAACTAAAATGATTAGGGGTTTGGAACGGGGGGATATGATAGAAGTATATAAAATCATGAGTGGTGTGGAGAAAGAGAATAAGGAAAATTATTTATTTGTTCCCATAATATAAGAACTAGAGGCCACCAAATGAAATTAATGGGCAGCAGGTTTAAAACAAATAAAAGGAAGTTCTTCACACAGCGCACAGTCAACCTGTGGAACTCCTTGCCTGAAGAGGTTGTGAAGATGGAGTATAACAGGGTTTAAAAGAGAACTAGATAAATTCACGGAGGTTAAGTCCATTAATGGCTATTAGTCAGGATGGTTAAGGAATGGTGTCCCTAGTCTCTGTTTGTCAGAGGGTAGAGATGGATGGCAGGAGAGAGATCACTTGATCATTATCTGTTAGGTTCACTTCCTCTGGGACACCTGGCACTGGTCACTGTCGGTAGACAGGATACTGGGCTGGATGGACCTTTGGTCTGACCCAGTGAAGCCGTTCTTATGTAAACGTTGAGAACCACTGCCCTACAACATTCAGTCTGAAGCTGTCTTGTAGTGATCAAGATATGGTTTGGCAACACCATTTTCCCCTACAGAACAAGTCAATTCCTTCTATCAGCACCTCCATTTTTCAAATGGAAGTTTATTATGAGGACCTAGCACTGATAGCCCTATGAATCATCCTTGTTTCAAAATCTTCAGGGGAGATTCCTTTTATAAGACATTATACAACTTTCACTAAAAAAAAAATCTGGAAAATGGGTAGGAACAATAAAGGGATAAGGAATGGGAGTTACAAGGATCCTCTATCTTCCCCATTGTACTTTATTTCAAAGAGAAATGAAATTCATCAACAAGAATCTTGGGTCACTCTGTAGGTTTTCACTTAGGATTTCTTTGATTGCAAAGTCATCACCAATAATGTTATCCACAGTCCCTCTTCCTCCTCTTCTATGATTGTTGAACTGACCAAGAGAGAGATCACAGTATTTCCCAAGATAAAACCATCCTTTCTCTGGAATCTCATCTACATCATAACAAGGATCCCCTTTTCTTTTGGCTTCAGGATGGCTTCTCAATAATTTAGACTTTCATCCCTAGTTTTGATTTCTCTCCTCTTTTACACAATTTTCTTTTACCTTGTCTATCCTTCACTCTACCAGAAAACCACCATGCCCTTCACTGAAGATTGTTCAGCCTACAAGGAAGCATGGCCCTTCAAAGGCACATTGTATATAGACAGCATTTCCATCACCGGCTGACAATGTTGTACGATATACATAGCTGGGGGGAGGGTGTGCCTGGAGATGGGGCAGTTGCTATTAAGATGTTCCAGTGCATGCTTGCCCACTTCAGGACCTGAACTGTTGTTCATTTATATTTTACATAATGCAACTCAACTGTTTTATCCAAAATAGTTCTAGCAAGTTTGTAATGTTACACGGCATTTTATTTCTTCCATATTACTACAGTAATATTTAAACTGTTAAGTGAAAAGCTTTGCTACCAAATTTATGATCAAGGTGTAGAATTGGCTGCCATCCAGTCTTACTTAACATTACAAATTTAGGAAGATAGGATTTTAAAACATTTGTAAGATGTTTAGATATTAATTCATCATGAAAATAGTATATATAAAGAACCACAATTGAGTCTTTTCTCCTTTTGCCGCTTCATTGATTATTAGTTTGATAAGAAAAGGCTGACAGAAAACATATTACATAACAAACAAAATACAACACCCCATCCCACTCCACCCCCCCATTTAAATTTTCAGTTTGGTACAGTGAACATACTGTTCAGTTATCACCTAAATTAGACTTGTAAGAGTAGAAGGGCTGTTTGGATTCAAAGAGTTGTGCTCAGCTTCAAACTCCAAAGCGAAGCATAAAAACCGCTAAGAAATCCCAGAGATGGGGTAAAGCACTGCAATTTTAGATACATAAAAGGGATAAAAGTTTTTCAACTTGAGGAGTAAGAAGTCTATCCCCCAGGGAGAAAGGGATTCTGTTCCTACACTTATCCTTACCACCCAGTGCCATCCCACACCTCCAACAGAAATAGGTATAAAACA
Organism: Gopherus flavomarginatus; assembly: GCF_025201925.1. Lineage (NCBI taxonomy): Eukaryota > Metazoa > Chordata > Testudines > Testudinidae > Gopherus > Gopherus flavomarginatus. The sequence continues at coordinate 33,456,730 of NC_066628.1, forward strand.
TAACATACCATCAGCTAAATTTTGTACCATGGAACTTCAGGTTCATGGGCACTTTGCTTGTGTCATGGTATAATTCCCCACTCTGAACCTTAGCGTCCAAAAGATGAGGTACCAGCATGAATTCCTCTAAGCTCAATTACCAGCTTAGTACTTGTAGCGCTGCCATCAACCAGGAATTCCAGTGCCTGGTACACTCCGGTCCCCCCAAAACCTTGCCCGGGGATCCCCAAGACCCAGTCCCTCTGGATCTGAACACAAGGAAAGTAAACCCTTTCCCTCACCGTTGCCTCTCCCAGGCTTCCCCTCCCTGGGTTACCCTGGAAGATCACTGTGATTCAAACTCCTTGAATCTTAAAACAGAGAGGAAAATCCACTTTCCCCCCTCCTTCTCTCTCCCCCTCCCGGACTCTCCCTGAGAGAGAAAGTAATCCTAACATAGAGAGAAAATTAACCTCTCTCTCTCCCCCTTCCCTCCTTTCTCCCCACCAATTCCCTGGTGGATCCAGACCCAGTCCCCTGGGGTCTCACCAGAATACAAAAAACAATCAGGTTCTTAAACAAGAAAAGCTTTTAATTAAAGAGGGAAAAACAGTAAATTTAAGATGGAATATGTTACAGGGTCTTTCAGCTATAGACACTGGGAATACCCTCCCAGCCTAAGTACAAATTAAAATTCTTTCAGCAAAATACACATTTGAACTCCTTCCAGCCAAATACACATTTGCAAATAAAGAAAACAAACATAAGCCTAACTCGCTTTATCTATCTAGTACTTACTATTCTGGACATATAAGAGACTGTATCAGAGAGACTGGAGAGAAACCTGGTTGCACATCTGGTCACTCTCAGAACCCACATAGAACAACCACCAAACACTAACAGCACACACAAAAACTTCCCTCCCTCAAGATTTGAAAGTATCCTGTCCCCTGATTGGTCCTCTGGTCAGGTGACAGCCAGGCTCACTGAACTTGTTAACCCTTTACAGTCAAAAGAGACATGAAGTACTCCTGTTCTATTAACCCTTAACTATCTGTTGACAGCTTGGCACAGGCAAACTGAAAAATTCACTCCCAGAACATTTTGTACCATCCGTTTAAACAAGTTGGGACTATGTTTAAGAGAATTCCAAATTGACACATTTCACACCAATTAACTCAAACAACAGACTTCAAGAGCTGAGGAGTTTTTTGTTTGTTTGTTTGCTTACTTTGGCCCTCAATGGAACCAACATAAATGAAATGTACGAAGAACAGGAACTAAGATATTATGCTTTGTTTTAGAGTTAAATTTACAAGATATTCTTAGCAAGATTTTACATTCTAGTATTGTTGCTTAGTTTACAAATTCAGCATTGCTTAAAGTATTTCTGTTTAATATGATTCATATGAAACATGCAGAAACAATTAACTAAGTCACAGATAAAGTCAGTCTTCAGAATAACGTGATCTTCTCCGGACAATGAAAATTATTTGTAAAAAGCAAAGGTAGTTTAAAAAAGTTTTGATTTAATAATGTAATGATTTCTATAAAACTGTTAAGGTAAACTTAAACACTAGCTCCAATGCAGCTCCCAATTTAAACTATAGGTAGATATGTAAATCCATCTAGACAGTTCCATAAAATTAATTCAAACGATCCCCATGACTGTTTCAGATTTTTATCTCAAATTCCTCAGCATTAGATGTTTTTATTATGTTAATAACTGAAATGCAAGCTATTCAAAAGGTTTAAATATATTTAAAGAAAACAAGTAATTGTTCAGAGATTCTAGTAAAAATTCCTTCTAAGAATATCCAAATAAGACAACCACTAACAGTGTAAGAAATGCTATAATGGAGACTTACAGGGGGAAGGAGTACTCTTTTCTCAGGAAAAAAAAAAGGGAATGACATTGAATCTTTGCCCTAAATGATGAGGTTTTGGTGTATTTTTTAAGCTGCTTTTTAATTAGTACCATTTACACCCATGTGTTTCCACTAGAAATTCCAGCTTTAGGGATTTTGTGACTAAGTTGTAAAAATTCACGTACAGTGTGAAGAGAGTGTGAATTTTTTTTTTGTAAGATTTCACAAAACTTGTTTACTAAATATTACAAGTCAAATGCAAGAGTATTGAAACATGAAGATTTCAAACACTAAGAGCTTTTAAAAAAGGAAGTTTTCATGCCTCCTCTATTTGCTCTAGGCCACACCCTTAGCTGGCAATGTAAAAAACTACCCAAGCGGGAGAGCAGTGTTGCTTCCTATAAACAGGAAGACAAATTTTGGATCAGAGTTTGGGGTGGGGTTTTTAGTATGTGTGTTTTGTTTTAAATAAACTCTTGATTTGGGTAATTTGCCACCAGTTTCCACTTCAAATAAGTTTGGCCATTTACTGATTATGACTCATTTTTCTAAATGAAATCATCAAGAGCAGCTGCATGTTAAGTAGGGGCAACTAGTTGTTAGGGGAAATGGGGAGAAAGCATATCCTCGTGGATGCTTCTCTCAACTACCTCCACATGCCGATATGCCTTAGTGCAGTGGTTTTCGATCTTTATTTTTCTGGTGACCCAGTTGAAAAAAAACTGTTGATGCCCATGACCCAACAGACCTGGGAATAAGGTGTATGGGGTGTGGGAGGGGACCCTGGGCTGGGGGTCGGGGTGTAGGAGGGGGTCAGGGCTCTGGAGTGACGGTGCAGACTCTGGGGTGCAGGAGGGGCTCCGGGTTTGAGGGGGGTTCAAGGCTGGGGGTTGGAGTGAGGGAGGGGGTCAGAGCTCTGGGCGGGGGGTGCAGGCTCCCAGGTGGGGCAAGGATGAGGGTTTTGGGGTGCAGAAAGGGGCTCTGAGTTTGAGGGGGGGCTCAGGGCTGGGGCAGGAGATTGGGGCATGGGGTTGGGGTACGGCTTACCTCTGGCAGCTCCTGGTCAGCAGCACAGCCAGGGTGCAGAGGCAGGCTTCCCGCTTGTCCTGGCACCACAGACCGTGCTGTGCCCCAGAAGCAGCCAGCAGCAGGTCCAGCTCCTGGTCAGTGGCACAACCAGGGTGCAGAGGCAGGCTTCCTGCCTGTCCTGGTGTCACGGACCACGCTGTGCCCTGGAAGCAGCCAGCAGCAGGTCCGGCTCCTAGGCGGAGGTCCATGCAGCTCTCGCCTACAGGCACTGCCCCCCTCCAGCTCCCACTGGCCAGTTTCCAGCCAATGGGAGTGCAGAGCTGGTGCTCGGGGCAGAGGCAGTGCGTGGAGCCCGGTCCTTCCTGCCCCTTGGAACTGAACCTGCTGATGGCCACTTTCGGGGCGCAGCACGGTGTCAGAACAGGTAGGGACTAGCCTGCCTTAGCCGGGCAGCACCACCAACAGGACTTTTAATGGCCCGGTTGCCGGTGCTGACCAGAGCCACTGCAACCCACAGTTTGAAAACCACTGCCTTAGCGAAACTTTCTTCCAAGTTTCCATTGTCTCTACATCTAAATTGGCAAAGGGCTGAAAGTTGCAAAGTATATTCTCCCACCAATATAAGAGCATCAATGCCTCTGCAACAATCAGCTTCGAGATAGTTTGGGGAGCAAGATGTCAGGACCATTAAATTGACAAGCAGCTCTTTTTCGCCTGAGGAACATTTTTCCACTTACACATTTAAGTATTTTAGCACATGCTGTTATTGTGCACATGCTCTAACAACTATGAAAAAGAACTACCACAATGTCAGATTTGTGATGCAAAAACTTGCATGTAAATTAGGACTCAGCACAAAAGGGGTGTCCCACTATGTCAAGATAATACTCCAGTTGCATATTTGCCCAATCTGGTCAATATAATTTTGCAGAATCTCAAGGGCAGGCACAGAAATGTGCCAGTAAAACTATACGCTACCACACTGGAGATTCAAAGTACAATCTTGCAGCTTGAGTTGGGAAGTGAGCACCTTGAAAGTCTGTAGAGATGTCAGTACCACTTCTGAAATGGCTACTGACTACTTGCAGAAGGATCTGGAACTAGTTCTCTCCTCTACCAGAGGAGCAGGATGTCACTATGACACAAAGACACTGAGCGTGGCTAAGGAAGAAGGAAAAAATAAATATTCACAAACATGTTTACCTTTATCAGCTAACGCATACTTGGGAATGAATAAATTTCAAACATGAATATAGGTATTTAACACCTCTTTCCCTTTCAAGGAGTAATTAAACCAAACAATATATGGTGGCATCCCAAATTTTCAGCCAACACCATAATTCTTCTTTTGCAATAAGACATCTAATGCTCTTCAAGTATCAGCCATACAAAAACTGGCATTCATCAGTTGCAAGTAATACTGATGCTAGTCTACATTCTTGGAAATGTGCTTTGCTTAATTAGAAATACATATACTGAAACTACAAATTCCAACCACAAGATCGTCTGATTCTGAAAAATGTTAAAGCCACCAAGAAGGTGGGGAAAGAAACAACCCTAAAGAAACGTAAGACAGTAGCCCTGCACAGGCTGCAAGGAGTAGTGAAAGAAACTGGCCTGCAGGCAGGAATGTAGGCAGCAGTTACTGTAGAAACCAAGCTCTTCACTGCTTTTCTCTAAGCAAAAGAAAGAGACAAAAGAGCTGGAAAACAGCGATCGATGGGAAGCAGCTTATAAAGCTGCTTGTCACATCTGCTGCAGCAAAACCAGACACTAATTCATTAAAACTGCTCATGTAATGCCTCTGGAATTTGAGGCTCCCCAGTCTGTGAATACAAAAGAAACTCCGCCTATGGAAATACTGCATTTTCAAGTATTTAGCATCTCTGTATACAAAAGCAGTGTGCGTCTGGTTGTGTGGTCTCCAACGGTAAATTTCATCCTAAACGGATAAAGTTTAATTCATTTCTTTAAAAAGGTATTTAATATGCCCATACCTGTACCAGATTTACAAATGGCTATTTCAACACCTTACAAGCCATACATCACTGCACTATACCATAGCTTCTAATTAAAAACAAAAAAAGTAAAATCAATTCTTATTTCTTCCTTTCATACAGTTGCATTTTAGAACGATTCTCCTATTACCACCAAATATTTAAGCCTACATTTTCAACTGTTATGAAACACTTTAGCTTTTTTATAAAATGTGTTATTTCTAGTAAAAGGAAGTAGACACTATATAAAATGACACTCCTATATTCCTTTACTATTGTGTAGGCTAGTCACAGATATCCACTTCAGCACATCATGGGGGTACTGCTTGACTGCAAAGGAACATGTGGAAACATGGCACTCTAACAATATCATCATTCACTTCTAACTAAACCATCAGCAACAGATTTGCCTGCAAAACCCTATTAAAACCAATACTTTAAAACAGAATACTTTAGTGTTGTAGTATCCCTTACAATAAAAACAGAAGGGAGGAGTAGAGAAAGAGTGCTGTCATGAAATATTGAGATGTGCGCATAATTGTAAAAGGCATCTATGACTCACAGGTTAGAACAAAGGGGTATATGTATTATTACCTTCCTAGATACCCATGTTCTATCACAAGTTATGCCAAAATCCTCTTATCATTAAAACAGCTACCTGAAGAGGCAAGTCTGCATATATGGGACTTTACTTCTGAATCATGATAATGAGGTCTACTTAACACTAGGGGTTTGCCTCCACTATGGCGCCGCATCCATGTTGTTGTAGCACCACAGCGTGTAAACAGCCGCAATAGAAAAAGAAGTGTTTTTTCCATCACTGTATTTAATCCACCCCCAAGAGAGGCAGTAGCTAGGTCGACAGCTGGTCAACCTAATGATGTCTAATTTTTTATACTCCACAGTGACACAGCTAGGTCCACCTAAGTTTTATGTATAGGCCAGGTCTAAGCTTCTGAGAAGCCCAGTCTCTCTATCCTTGGTAATACTGTCCACTACCTCATCTGTTAATCCATGATTACTGCAGCCCACTGCAAAAGTGAGCCAGAGGCCACAAGTAGTATTTCATATTTATCCTAACTTCAGGCAGATGTTATTTTTCCTCTCTAGATCAGCACTGGATGATCAGAAAACAGAACTTTGTCAGACTCCTCTCCCAGCTGCATCCCTGTTAGGTCTACTCCACAACTGGCCATGCAGTGCAGCGTGAAGTGCTAAAGGACATCCATGGTTTTAGCTGTGCTCTGAGCTCTATGTTTTTAACATAACTGTACTGCTAATGGGTGTGTTTAGATCAGTGGTTCTCAACTCGCAAGCCACTTGCAGCCCAATTAGCACACAGCTGCAGCCCATGTGACATCCCCAGGGCCATACAAGCAGTATATCTATTGTGTGGGTGAAGCTGACATAACACAGAGAGCTGCATATGTGGGCAACAATGGGTAAACAGGTTGAGAACCACTGGTATAGATCCAAGTACAATGTATGGATTCTCACTCAGGAAACATGCCTCAAGAGAGATCCTGAGAAGATACAACCATAAGTATGTGTAGTCACAGTTCATAATTACAGTATGTGTAACAGGCAACAGAAAAGTACAATATGGGAAAGATTAATGAAGAGGAAATATATACTAATCATATTACTAAATCTAACAAGACAGTCACGTTATTGGAAATCTTTTTTGCACAGAAATAATAAATACTATAGACATAGATCCTTGCATTTGGGGATAATGAAAGCTCTTCAGAATACTCATTTTACAAATGACGAAACAGACATGGAAAGGTTAAGTAACTTGCCAAGGGTCAATGGGAGAGTCAAAACCAAAATCCAGTACTCTGATGCCAACTTAAAAGTTATCATATAGAAACCAATTCTTAGAACTCTTAGTTTAATTATTTGATTCTAATTATACTCATGAGTTCATGAAACTGAGAGGCCCTTTGCAGCCTGTGACCCTTTGTTCTAAGCTTTTCATCTTCACACATCCATCTTCTCTCTAAGATGGCAAAGTAAAGTTGTTAGAATCCATGACCAGACATGTCAGGTTATTTTAAAAACCATATTGTAAGAATGTGCTACATTCTGCTCTAACCATATGCTTGGAAAAGTTATGAGAAACGTATGCCTTAATTTCAGGAAGTCCAAGCTCCTAGAAGTGACCAATTGTGAAAGGAAGTCTTCACCCCTGTTTACAGGTTCTACGCTCAATGCTGAACAGAGCCTACTTTAAGACATTTTGAGAATCCCACTTTCTTGGTCAAAGCCACTGTGAAGATGTTAATGATATGTAGTCACATCACTTAAGATGAAACAACCCACCCAAAAATACCTGGGCCAGTCTAAGCACCCGCCAGTAGCAGAAATCAGATTAAAAGAATAAAATTTATAATCAAACTAAATTAAAGAGAAAAAATGAAATATATTTTTGATATACAGCCATATACATCTACATAAACACATGCTACCTTCTCTGTCACATCTGTGATGTAATAAAAACAAACATCCATTTACATTTCTATACCACCTCCCACCAGAGGCTTTCAAAGCACTACAAGAATGAGCATAATGAATTAAGCCACAATACACATATGTAAGATGGGTATTAACCCCACATTTCAGATACAGGGAAGAGGCACAGAGAGGTTAGTAACTTGCCTGAAGTGTTAAAAGTAGTATGCAGAAGAATTAGGAACTAGATTTTTCCAACTCCTGGTCTTTGCTTTAATCCTGTGATCATTCCCCTCCCTCCCAAACTCTCCCTGATGCCACTTTGAGGGGAAAAAACTTATCTACAATCCTGCTAGCCGAAAAATCCTTTAAAATCAGGTTAAAGAATTTCAAATGTACAAGCTGACTGCACAGGAGCAGTAAAATGTCTCAAAGCAGTTAAAAGTCGTTAGATTGTAGACAGTAAGGTGAAAAAAAAATCTTGAAGTCAGAAGTTTGTAAGACCTGCACTTTCAGATCAATGGATTTATTTTCTTAGATATGTTTCTGTGTTAGTAAACTACCTCTCTCACCATGTCCTTCCCAAAACCACAGCTGAGAGAATTTGTAGTCTCCTGCACTTCGCCCTCATGCAAAGTGAGCATGATGGCAAAGCTACATATCAGGTGCATGCATTCTCTTTAGGCTCTGTACATACTCTGCTTGTGTTGTGGGGCTGTAGATGTTCATGTACAGCAGTTACACAGACATCTCACTTCTTACACATCTACTGTAGCTTACACAACAAATTTCTGAGAAATTGGGGAGATGACTACACACTGAATTTGCCACTGTTTCTGCCTCTCTGAAAGAACTTCACTGCTGTAAAAAGGATGAACTAGGAATAGGAGAAATTTGTCTGGACAATGAGAGAAAGCTAACATCAGGAATGCATTCTCAAAAAATAGAAGTAGTAGTAAAAATTCAGGGCATCAGATTAAGACACAGCCATCAAAAACCTACTGCCTAAAACAGCTTTGATATTAAATTAAAATGACTAAAGAAACAGAACTTGCTTTTGTCAGGGGCAGCCAGCAATAAAGGAAAGGCTCATCAGCATTTAAATACAACTTTGGGTTAAATTACTCAATCTAAAAAACTTCAAGCTGACAGTTTCTCCAAAAATGGAACCTTCTCCAAGACAACAAAATTAAAGTTAGTATCTCTAAGACTAGCTGATATGTATTTTAAAACACAGTTATATCCTTAAAAGTAAATGTCTAAAATATTAGGGGGGTAGTATTACTCTTAACACACAGGTTGCTGGACATGTAACTGAGATCCTAACCACTTGGAAGTATTAAAGATCCCAGAACACTTTTCACAAGTCCAGTCACGTTAGACTCTTGTGTCATGGCTAAATTGTAATTATTTACATTCTGCTACGTACATTCCCCCATATCTTTTCAGCCAGCTAAGCAAGCGATACTTGGTGTGGGAAGAAGTGAGTGATATGAAACTAGAACAGCTTTAGATAGCCAAAAACAGAGCTCCTAGCTTGTCTTACACTGGAAGGTGGAGATTTAACACTGGGATTCATTTGTTGATAGTATCTTTAAATAAACTGTTGTTCAATTCCTGTCGTAAATGACTGCATACAATTCACCATTAACTGTGTTCTGCTTCAGAGGCAGATGCATTTCAGTAGGTGGGTAGCAAGATATACAGTGTTCAGAGCCATCCTCCCGAATGAAAGGTTCTATATGAAATCATATTCAAAGATAACATTTAGTCCAGTCAGACATGATGAATCCCCATCAGACATTTTTTGCTTTAAGTCATACATTTTGTGCTCTTTTAGGAGCCGTTTCTTTTGGTTTTATTGCAGGATTGCCTGGAAAAAAATTTCATACTGTACTTAGCTCTGTTGATCCATTACATTCCCTTAAAACCCAATGGAGAACAGCATCCCACACTAGAAGCACTGAATTTCTACTGTCTCCCCTAAGGCATTTTGGAGGATCAGAAGAACCTCTGAGTTTTAACCTGAAGGTGTGAGGATTTCCACCATTTTTAATCCATTTCCTTTAAATTCTTGTCTCTCTTCAGCAAATGCTAGACCTAATCCAAGATTGGAATTCCATTAAACCAGAGTTTAAAATTACGGGGTAGATGACAACTAGCTCTGTACTATTTAAAAGCCTCCACAACAGCAACTAACCCTGTAGCACAGAATCCCCCCTTCCCTTCTGTGGAAACCAAGTTGGTATAGCTATTTAAATTGGTAAAATACTTTGGAATCCTTTTATACAAGAAACACAATAAAAATGCAAGATACAAAGTTTGCAGCAGGAAGGGCATCATAGCACCACTAGACCAAAGGGAAAAATTTTGCTCACTTACTCCAACACTCAAGTTGCCTCAGGGGAGCAAAAATTTGCAACGCTGCTCTAAATGTATTAGAGGTTGCTATAAAAAAGCAGCAAAGTTTGCGCAGTCAAGCTTCCCCAGCATATCAACTGGACCTCATTTTTCACGGAATGGGACTGTCAAACGGACATGTAAACCACTTGTTATCTTGAATTCTCAGACATAGCATACATATATTGTGAAATATCTTTTTCCTAACCTTTCACAGCTGACACCTAATGGATTTTAACCTTTTAAGAACTGAAAATGTAATATTATTCAATTTTTTCCACACACAAATATTGGATAATATAAAAGAAACAGTTCATATTACTTTGTACTACAAACAGTGAAATCAAAAATAGATTTGCGTATTTAAAAAAAAAGTCACCATTCTTATGTTTTCAAAATTCCACTGCAGAATTTACCTTTATGTCAAAATACAGGAACATGGAAGCATTTTAATTATACTTTTTAAAAGGCTTGTGCATGTATTTCACTACCACTTAAACCAGAATTCCAGTCACTCTTTACAATATGCTGAACAACGACCATATTAATATAATGTCATGTTTGCGCTCAGACATGAAGATGGTCAATGTCTGAATATTTAGAAAACTTGATTTAGGTTTCAGCCAGATGCCATGGTGATGAGAAAATTTACACCTTAGCAATAAAAACTTCAGTTACTTAAAGCTTTCTAATTTCCAAGCATCTGCTACTGTTCACTAATGGCAAAAAGTTTCTATCCTGAAGACATTCCAGGAAAATACAAACAAACAAAACCCTTACAACTGCTAAAGTAGGTGCCATTGAAAACTGGATATTTACCACATTATTTATGGCAGTTCTGTTTAAGCATATCACAATACAGTGGCAAAGGTAAATATTACCAATCAATAAGTATCCATTTTACCCAGCTTTCCTTATTTTTAACCTATACTTCACAATGTATTTATACATTAAGATGATCTTAGTTAATATTGGTATCTGGAACAGTGAAAAACCATATACTATTTCTATTTGTAGACTTTACAAGAACTAGTATCAATAGAAAGTTGGGGGGGGGAGGAGGAGACAGAAATACAAAAAAAAAACAATAAGATATGTACACATGTTGGTGGCACTTGTGTGGCTTTATCCGGTATTAAGCTATTCTCTATGACCATATATATCCTTTCCAGCATTTACAGAAACTGGTAAAGGTTTTGAAATCAAATGGTTGCTGAAAAGGAAGAATACAGACACATGGAGCACTTAAAGCATTAGCCTGTAAAGACAATCGTTTTAACATCTGTAACAGTATGTAAAACTTCAAACTTTTCCCATAGATTACAAACTTGCCATAAAACATGAACTTATTTTTCTTTATTTTCTATACGAGTCAAAAAGTTTCAATTGATATTTTAAATCTAATTTTCCCTTCATGATCATCAGGAATCACAATCATTAAGAGCGTAGAACACTAATTAGCTCAATTACAAAATTGTATCTTAAAGCTAATTTGCACTCTCATGAGATAATTCCAACAATTTTAGAAGAAAGTCATTGACTTTCACCTTTATTTAAGGGTTAAGAAGGCAGTAAGGGAAGAGACCACCAGATGAAGCAGAAGACTGGCAGTGGGATATGAAGCCCTTCAAGCTTTAGATCACCTATTCAAATCCACCACAGTTCAGTAGTGACAAAAAATCCTTATCTACTAGCATTTTTGTTGGCCTATACGAAATCGGTTGTGTCAATCTAATTTTTAGTGGATCAGAATCCCCACTAGAAAGCTACCAAACAATTTCATAGAAAGTCTCAGCAAAGAGCACAGACTTTCTGACTAACAAGATTATTGCTGCATCTATCTACAATTTTGCAGCGCTGGTTGTTACAGCTGTATTAGTACAGCTGTATAGGGCCAGCGCTGCAGAGTGGCCACACTTACAGCAACCAGCGCTGCAAGTGGTGTTAGATGTGGCCACACTGCAGCGCCGTTGGGCGGCTTGCGGGGGGGTTCGGGGAACGTGAGAGCAAACCGCGGGGAAGGAGACCTGCTTGCAGGGGGGTTCGGGGAACGCGAGAGCAAACCGCGGGGAAGCAGGTCTCCTTCCCCACGGTGTGCTCTCGCGTTCCCCGAACCCCCCTGCAAGCAGGTCTCCTTCCCCGCGGTTTGCTCTCACGTTCCCCGAACCCCCCTGCAAGCAGGTCTCCTTCCCCGCGGTTTGCTCTCGCGTTCCCCGAACCCCCCCTGCAAGCAGGTCTCCTTCCCCGCGGTTTGCTCTCGCGTTCCCCGAACCCCCCTGCAAGCAGGTCTCCTTCCCCGCGGTTTGCTCTCGCGTTCCCCGAACCCCCCTGCAAGCTGGTCTCCTTCCCCGCGGTTTGCTCCGGTGTTCCCCGAACCCCCCCGCAAGCAGGTCTCCTTCCCCGCGGTTTGCTCTCACGTTCCCCGAACCCCCCTGCAAGCTGGTCTCCTTCCCCGCGGTTTGCTCCGGTGTTCCCCGAACCCCCCCCGCAAGCAGGTCTCCTTCCCCGCGGTTTGCTCTCGCGTTCCCCGAACCCCCCTGCAAGCAGGTCTCCTTCCCCGCGGTTTGCTCTCGCGTTCCCGAACCCCCCTGCAAACCGCGGGGAAAGAGACCTGCTTGCGGGGGGGGGGGGTTCGGGGAACGCGAGAGCACACCGCGGGGAAGGATACCTGCTTGCGGGGGGGGGGGGGGGTTCGGGGAACGCGAGAGCACACCGCGGGGAAGGATACCTGCTTGATTACCAGAGAGGCTTCCTCAGGTATGCTGGGATACCTGCTTATTCCACGGAGGTCAAGAAAAACGCTGGTGAGTGTCTACACCTGATGACCAGCGCTGGATCACCAGCGCTGGATCCTCTACACCCGAGGTTCGACCGGGTGTACGGCCAGCGCTGCAAACAGGGAGTTGCAGCGCTGGTAATGCCCTGCAGATGTGTACACCTCCTAAGTTGCAGCGCTGTAACCCCCTCACCAGCGCTGCAACTTTGTGGTGTAGACAAGGCCTAAGTGCGAGAGGGGCCCCAGGCATAGCAGCATTTTGGAAGCTAAGGGAAATGCTACAATGCCTTGGAAGGGCAGGATGTACATCATGTTTGCTCCTTGTCTCACTCACCATTTTCTCATGGAATGGGATACAGACCCTGAAGGGAAGCTACTTCTGCCAAGATTGAACAGGTATTTTTCTCTAAGATTTCAGGGCATCATCTTCAGATAGTTGCGGGACTGTATGACTGTGGACTTTGACAACTCCTCACAGAAGCAGTATCATGAATGCACTGCCCCCTTCTCTAGGCCAGGAACGAGGAGTTTGGTGACCGGGACTACGAACAAGAAGCCTTCCTCTAAACAAGTACAGTGGGCTTGTTAATATCACTTCCCAACTGGTAAGCCACAGAACTGCAATACTTAAACGCACTCCCATGCTAAAGTATTATCTGAAACATCAAAGACTAGAGCTTCCTCACAGTTTTTTCTCATGAATACCTTTCATGCCATGCCTACACATTTTAGTGATTGATCTAGGTTTATCAAGCATCTCCATCTCCCCACAATGAAGTTCCTTCCCCAAGCTGCCATGGATATAGCAGCTTGTGTCTCTTTGACACAAGACCATGAAAGGAATTAAAGGTCTGATTCTCATTTATTTTAAGACAACTTTACAGCACTCTGGCAGTGTACAACGGTTAAATGTCATTTACATCAATTTTACACCTTCCTTGTGCTGCCAGAGTGGGGGGAAAGTGGCCTTAACGTAAATACTATCAGGGCCTCAAAGTTCAAGGTACTGAAGGTTGCCATGAAGCACTACTGAAGACAGGCAGGGACTGTGATAGTAGTAGGAAACAGATGGCAGTCTTGCTTTTGAAATGTGCTGCTGCTGCTGCTGATTGTAATGAAACTACAGAATCATTGCTGAGGACAAAGTTCATTGCAAAAAGCTAAACAGTAGAGCCCTGAAAATCCATAGATATCTGCTTCATATCTGTGGACAATTTTTGCAGATAGTGGATTGGATGCAGATACAACCACGCAGGGCTCTGCACATTGGCTGCGCTTGGCTGCTGCGTCTGGCTCAGGCAGCTGGGGGGGGGGTGCAGTGAGCTAGGTGCCAGCAGTTGGGGCTAGGCAGCAGGTTCGAGTCGGGGCTGTCCAGCACCTGCTTGCTGCGCTGCTTCCTGTCCAGCAGCTCAGGCCCTTCGGGCAACGCTAGCATCCCCATCACGGCCCAACCCGGAAGTACCGGCCGTGCTCCCAGAAGTGGCCCACTGGCTCCTGAGCGATAGGGCCTTCCCCGGCCACGGGAACTGGAGTGGGCGAGGCCCCACCACTCCACCCCACTGTAATGCAATATGCTGCTGCTTCCGTGCACCATCATTCGCAAGACCTGGGAGCAGCATGTGATACGACGTCCCTCTTCCCCCACCCCCTCCTCTGTGACGCCCCTTCTCCTTGAGACCCAGCCACTGCGGTGCCCCTTACCCCCAGTCCCCACCCTCGTGCTGCCTCTTCCCTGCAAGACCCAGCCCCCGCCTCCCCTCCCTTCTCCCACTCCCTCCTCCGTTGCTAGCCCTTGTGAGACGGTTTGCTGCTGCAGAAGCAGATACAAGTAAAAGACGGCTAGCACATTGCGGGTCGATCCTGGCAGATGCAGATCAGATGCAGATACACATTTTTGTATCTGCACAGGGCTCTACTAAACAGAGCCAAACTGCAGAGCTTAGAAAAGACAATAAGGTGACTCTTTGTCTTGGAAATGATTGGGAACCTGAAGTTCAACAGGATGACTGTACCACGTAAATATTTTCAAAATATGCTGGCCAATTTCTGAATCACTTATGTTGTAAATGAAAAAAACATTAATAACAACATTATCAGTAATATAGTAAAGTACTTCAAGGAAACCAATTTTAATTATGATAAAATTCCATTCTCCTTTAGTGGTTAAAAGTGTGGATCCCCCTCAGTTACAAATATCTCCACTGCTTGAACCTTCCATCAATTTTCTCCTTTCATAATGTTACGTAGATATAAGGTACTACTCTTGAAGTTTTAATATTTATTGCCCTATTTAAGCAGCTAACTTGAGAAGAGAAACTCAAATTCCCTGTTAAAAAAAACCAAGAGGAAGAGAGTTTATGAACATAACTATTAAAAACTTAGAGGAATGAACTACTGCAGCAACACATAATACTAGGAGCAAAAATGTATTCTCTTCAGGGTTTACCATACACAATTCAAGGAGTAACATGCACTACCTTAGCTGACTGCAAAATTCAACAGAATTGTATGTATTACAGCACTACCTGGAACCCTCCATGTGCTAGACACTATATGGAGACAATGAGCGAGAGTCTTTACCCTGAAGAAGCTTACAACCTAAACAGGGAATACAAAGGATGGGAGAAAGAAAATATTCCCATTTCACAGACAGGGAACTGAGGCAGAGATATTCAATAATTTGCTGGAGGTCACATAGGAAGTATGGCAGCCCAAATGAGACACACAGGTCACTCAGCAGATGAATATATACTAATTTCATTTGGCTTGCCTGTTATTCCACAGTACCCCAAACAATGGCTTTGCTTGGCATGGATTCATTTGAAGGAGTTCTGTCAAATATTACGTGTGGCAGCAGTTAAACTAATTTCTACAACTGCTAGATTCAATTATATAAAATGGCTATTATAGTATCTATTGATCTCAGAGGCGATTGCCTGCACAGATCCAGGAAGGGTGCATCAGCTATGAACTTCTGAATAGTAGTGACCTCTGGCTGGGAACACGACCTCCCTTTGTCCTTATGCCCCCAAACATGACAATATAAAAGGTGGCACTGACCAACCATCAATCAGTTCACTCTAACACAGTACAACTCCAAAATACAGAAAGAGCATGTACAATATGGATACAACTGATTTCCGCAACAATCAACTTTGTTCTTCAATATACATAACCAATTCAATCTGAGGCTGCCAGCAAGGGTCCTTGCCAGCTGATGCCAACAGTGATATGAACATGTGTCCACTGTAAATAGACAGAGATCACCAACTAGTCACCAGATAGTAACTTTTGATCATTTGGGCCTTTTCTGGATTCAGACTGATGAAAGGATCTATTACCAGTTCTCCCACATGATAGTATTTGAGTTCCACTTCTCTGCAATTTTACACCTTTCGGGGGGGGGGGGGGGGAATCTCTCTTTCCTATATAGATGTTTGTGATGTTATTGTAGCTATGTTAGTCCCATAAGATCAAAAGAATGGCCATACTGGGTCAGACTAATGGTCTATCTGGCCCAGTATCCTATCCACTGACAATGGCCAGTGTCAGATGCATCAGAGGGAATGAACAGAATAGGGCAATTACCAAGCGATCCATCCCGTCATCCAGTCCCAGCTTCCGGCAGTCAGAGATTTAGGGACACCTAGTGTATTAGGTTGCAACCCTGACTATTCTGGCTAATATCTATTGATGGACCCATCCTCCATGAAACTTAGCGAATGCTCTTTTGAACCCAGTTATTGTTTTGGCCGTCACAGCATCCCCTGGCAAAGAGTTTCACAGGCTGACTGTGAGTTGTGTGAAGAAGTACTTCCTTTTGTTTGTTTTAAACCTGCTGCCTATTAATTTCATTAGGAGACCCATGGTTCGTGTGATGTGTGAAGGCGTAATTAACATTTCCCTATTCACTTTCTCCATACCATTCACGATTTTATAGACCTCTTATCTCCCCGTTAGTCATCTCTTTACTAAACTGAACAGTCCCAGTCTTTTCAACCTATCCTCACATGGAAGCTGTTCCATATCCCTAATCATTTTTGTTGCCCTTCTCTGTAGTTTTTCCAATTCTAGTATCTTGAGATGGGCTGACTAGAACTGCACACAGAATTCAAGGTGTGGCTGTACTCTGGATTTATACAGTGGCATTATGATATTTTCTATAATATCTATCCCTTTCCCAATGGTTTCTAACATTCTGTTGGCTTTTTTGACTGTTGCTCCACACTGAGCAAATGACTTCAGAGAACTATCTATGCTCTGGTCCCAAGATACCGAGAGAGATAAGGGTGAAGTAATATCTTTTATTAGACCAACTTCTGCCGGTGGAAGAGACAAGCTTTCAAGCTTCACAGAGGTCCATTTAGCATGTCTTCAAGCTGGCTAGTCTAACAACTTCTATTTCGGTACTATTATTACTCATGCCATCATAGTATTTGAAAACCTTCCAAGTATTTAAAAATAAAAGTCACTCACAGGGAATAGACTTCTTAGCCCCCAGTCTTTGCTCATTAGCGCTCTTCAGTACGGCCTCAATCCTACAATTGTTCCTGTATAGTCAGGATCAGGGTCTAAATCTCCCAACAGGCTTAAATACATTCTCCTCCTTAACACTTCCACAGAAAGTTGGAGCAGGCAGCTCCTTCAAAGAGTAATAAAAAGTAGGACAAAAGTGCATTAGTATTAACACATCCAACAGCCAATGGTTCCTTAATCGGAGCCCAGGGACCTCTAAGTTGAAATGCAATGTCACTGTAACAGCAGCAACCCAACCTCCAGGGTATTTACCTATATTTATCTGGAAATAATTAGCCCTGCACTACTCAATCTTCAGTGTATGAAATCCAACTGGAACAAGAAGCTAAATCCAGTATCAGAACCAGACTAACAACTATTTAAAAAAAGTTTTAAATTTAACAGAACATCTCTGAAATAGGGTAGACTTAAAACTAATACTAGAAGAGTCTTCTACATTAGTTACACATCTGGAATCAGTCACAGTAAATATTACTTGTAGAACAGTTTATGGTTAGAATTTTTTTTTATTACATTAATTCCTCAAGAGCAGAGACTAAAGCAAACGATTTTGACAGTTATTCCTTCACTTCCATAAAGTACAGCAAAAAACTGCAGTTAATTGTAACTTTAGAAACTCCAAAGTGTACTACTACGTGCAATTGTCAATTTTGTCTAAACTGCCAAAGATGATCATGACGAAATACTTTCTTCCTTGATTTGCTCTCCTCAGCCTCCAGTCTGTCCCTTAGCTTGATACCTTAAATAGTCAAACCACGTTCTCTCTCCTCTCACGACTTTTCTTCTCTATTATACTCACTTTGTAGATTGTAAGTACCTCAGGGCAGGGACTCGTTTTGTTTCATAATGTACACCAACTGATCATCCTCTTTGTGTAGATAGGGTAGAACACTATCCCTCTTGGTCCCTGTCAAAGCTGCTCCTCAGGCCAGAGGGATTGCTAGAGATAATGCTCCCATACTCAGAAACAAAACTGCATTTTCTTTGATTATACTTTTACACTTCCCTTTGGGAGCTGAGTCAGCTGCATCAGCATGTATGTTTTTGGGAGAAACAGACTTCTGCAACAACCATTATTTTTATAAAGGCTGATGTCTTGCTCCATGGAAAGTGAAGCAAATGCTAACAGCAGCAATAGCTAGCATCAGCAGCGTATATAAGAAACAACTTCTACTGGTTCTTTCTTTAGAAGGCTTAAAGGACATCCATTTTGGCGGTAACTCAAGATAATATTTAATTCTCTCAAACAAAATTCCTGGTTACTTATTACTGCCACTCAGTACTCGCAAGATCAGCTTTATTTATAGTCAAGTACACCGCTACCTTGATATAATGCCACCCGATAAAACACGAATTTGGGTATAACGCGGTAAAGCAGTGCTCGGGGGGGGCGGGGGGGAGGATAGGCTGCGCACTCCGGTGGATCGAAGCAAGTTCAATATAACACGGTTTCATCTGTAACGTGGTAAGATTTTTTGGCTCCCAAGGACAGCGTTATATCAAGGTAGAGGTGTAGTAAGTTGGGGCTAGCGATCATTTCCAGCCTCAGAAAAACAACACTTATAAACAGGACTGTCCTACTGAGACAGAAACAAAACATACTCATAGACAAGGCAGTGTACACGAGGGTTGGGTTTGACTCTATCTAGCAGCAGCAAAGACTAAAGCCATTCCAAGTTGTCTGAGATTGGAGCTAGTAACTTTGGAATATTCTAAAGGGTTTCCTGGGAAAATAAAAGTTACTGGAGAGCTGTGTGTTAAAGGCACTGGAAAGGGAATTAGGGGATCTGGGTTCTACCCTAATCTGGGCCAGTCTTCCTGTGTGATCTCAGGCAAGTTATTTAGCCTCTCACTACCTCAATTTCCCCATCAGAAAAAGGGTAATAATAGTTCCCTACCTCATAGATAGTGAGGCCAAATTAAATAACGTATGTGAGAAGATATTACATGATCACAGACGAGCCAAAAACTGAGAAAACTCTACAAATATTCATCTTCTGTGATTCCGTCATCAGAGATCTAAAATACTCATTCCCATCTCCACCAACTGATGCTCCTTCTGTACAGACCCCACACCCGATCAAGCAAGGAAGGATTTCCTTGAAGTGGGAAGAGTACCTGCCTTGATCTAAAAAAACCTGCCAGTTCCCAATCATAGAGGCAGAAAGCTTTAAACAGGAGCTTATTACGGGGCAGGATATAAAGAGGAAACCGTACTAGGCTAAGAAATGTAACCTCCCTCCATCATGCCCAAGGAAGGATTTGATAAAGGAGAACCTAGAACCAACAGGGACAACCTGAAACTTCTGGGGAGGAGCTACACAGCCCAACAACGTGATGACTCAGAGAAAGTGGACTTTACTGAAGAACGAAGCCAGTCAGAGACTATTTGGAAGTAATTTTCCCCGCCTCTGGAAACAGAGGTGAGTGCCTGCCTGCCTGGGCCCTGATAAAGCAGAGACTGTGTATTGGGAATTTGGTCCCTGTTCCTGAGGGTAAGGGATTGCATTTAAGGGGGCAGTTTTATTTTAGTTTCTCTAAGAACAAGTAACTCGTAAATCCTTTAATAAAGCCCCTATTTCATATTCCAAGCCAAGGCTAATAACTAATAAGACACAGCAAACATATTGGGTCACTGTTACTGAAACTCTTAATGGAGTGTCTGAAGAGAGTCCTGCATTGCCACCAGATATAGTGTCAGTACTCTCTCTGTAGGGCATGACTGGCTGAATCACGCCACCATCTAACTGCCATTCCAACCTGCAAAAATTTCTGTTGAGAAGAAAAAAGGCTCATTCAGCAAGCATGCTTGATCAAACTATAGTTTCAATAACATTTAAATAGGCTGCTTCCTGGAAGATAGCTACGTTATTACTGAAAAATTGGACATTCACAGCTTTCAATATGGAAATGGAGACAATCTGTCAAACCCAAACAGTTTTCTTTAAACATTTTGGGTTTGACAAATCAGCACTTTCTGACTAAACTGTTTCTTGACCAGCTCTGTTCACTGCACACTTTGACATTGTGTTTGAACAATTCTGAGACATGCTGGGAATATGAATTGGTTGCATTTCTCAATCTTATGAACAGGCCAGTACCAGCAACGCTTTTTAAAAGCAGAAAGGTCTCCATTTCAATTTTTAAGAGAACAACTGAAGCTCTTCTGTGGTTTTTACCTACTGCATCTCTTTCCTGTATGTTGCCAATGTGCTTGTTATTTGATCATTTCAACTGACAAGTGCACTGTGGTTTTCAGGTCCAAAATCTGTTTGTTGGGATTATCAATATCTAGAAACCTGAATGAATAACTACAACTGAAAAGCCTACCCTAAACTCAAAACTCATTTCTGCCTTCATTTCAAAACACACACTCATATTGAAAAGGTAACTATTTTAAACCATAGTATTTACTTTTGATCTAGGTGATGTGGTTGCAAACTTGCTGTAAGAAAAAGGCAGTAACCTAGCTGTCAATGACATCATTCTAAATCAGACTGTATGACTGAGGGTTCCATAATTCAGGTCATTTTAATAAAAGTTAGCTAAGATTATATTACAAAATCTTCAAAACCAATACTATTTTTTAATATATATTTGTACAGCATAGGACACAACCGACTCAACATTTTGCCTAGGGCCTCTTGAGTTCTTCCATATATTAAAAAAAAGAAGCAGAAAAGGGAGTTGGAAATGCTTGCACCATCAGTCCTTTCTAGCTGAACAAAAAAGCACCCCAGGTCCATGCTTTTTGCAGCTAGAATCTGCTGCAGTTGGTGACTGGCCCCAAGATAAAAAGAGGTGAACTGATGGCTGTGGAAGTTGGGAGATCATCCATGGGACAGTGTCATGGAACAATGTCCCCGATGGACCCAGTCAGTCAGCCCAGAACATTCACACATCATACAAGATAGACCCTTCCTTCAATAGGGCATTACTCTTGATGCACCTGAGGTATTTCATGCTGGCTACCAGCACTCTGCGTACTTACGCTGACATGTCTGTGGAGGCAGCAAACTCCATTTAGACAGATTTTTCCCAACTGATTTACATTAAACTCCTGCTGACTTTATTTGCCAGCTTGAAAATCCAAAATCCTTTCATAGTAGCTATAGAAATGAAAGATGCTGGCTGATGCAATTTGAGCTCCTTCTAAACCAAAGATTTTTCCTAATTGCTCCATCCATTTTCCTGTCTGAAAGATCCTTGAGAGTGACACTACTCTCGCTCACAATGCAGTGAAATGATGCAGTCGTCCTTAGGGTCTGCTAACCAGGTGTCCTTCAAGGACAAATTCCACTATAAAGCTTCTAAAATTTCTAGAGCATAGCCAAATCTGCTTCAGAAGAGGAAGTCTGATTCTACCCACACAGAGGGGTGTGAAAGAGGAATTTTGTCTTATTTTTCTTCCCTTCCTCACCCATGTAGAAAGTAAGCAGTGTTAATTCTTCCTACAATTTTTTGTCCTTCCAATGGTCCTGAAGACCCAAGTTATTCAAGATATCAAACAGGAATTCAGATGACAAAATGGTAGGCAAGCACATGTTATCTAGAGCCAAACCACTTCAGCATCTTCAGGTATTTCCTGCAGAAAGTCAAAGGATGTGTGTGGCTCCTGCAGTGGTGGACATCAACCAAGCAGAAGTGGGTGAGGGGAGAATCCTAAAGGACTTCTAGAAGCTTCTTCCAGGTGGAGGACATGGATCCTTTCAGGAGGAGAGTAGGCAGGTGGCATAAACCTTATTCAATCACCTGCCACATAGGCAGAAAATCTCCCTTCTGTGATAAGTGAGTGTTCTGAAATAGAAACCAGGGCCACCCATCTCCTTTGCATTCCTACTTCCTCAACAATTCCTGTAGGTTGTCATTTTCCTCCAGTCTTCAGTATGCTCAAGCACTATCTGCACTGGGGATACAGGATAGGTACAGGCCCTGGAGCATACCAAGATAACATGTTGCCATTATCTTGAAGCAGAGCCTGCATTTGAGCTAGATCTGCAGTGATTTGGAGCACAAGGTACAAACAGGGCCTACAACAAAGGGCAGTCAGTGGTGGTGAGCTGCAATCAGGTTACCTGTGCCTTTTCTTCCAGTGATCTTTTCAATGTATTTAGATTTAGGCCAAGATGCAGGAAAAACAGGCGAGAAGATGCATCTCAGCCAAAGGCAGGAAGCAACTGAGGAGCTGACTTTTGGGATAAAGGAGGAACAGTCATAAAATGTTCTTCTGACTGAATGCCAGAGGTAAGGAGGAACACACTGCATTTCCTTCTTGAACTATTTTAATAGTTTAAATAAATATTTATAACGCTCATCACGTTGAGAAGCTCTCCTGCAAGTGCTCTCATGACTTCACACTCTGTTGTTCTCTTGCACGGCCAATGTGCCTTCAATGGCTACTCTATTTTCCCTTTTCCCTTGGTGCCTCCACAGCCTATCAGCAGCATCTCCTTTTGTCTCACCACACTTTCCTCACGGGTAAGCTTACCTGCTCTTATGGCTGCAGTTACCACCTTTATGACTGATGAGACTCCAGATCCTCCTCAATATTTCTTCAAATTAAAAGTTAAAAACCAGAAGCCTCTTTACTCTCCTATAGGTTGACAACCGCAGTCACTCAAGCTCTCATCATCAACTTCTCCCCCCATCTTCACCTCTTATCAAATCTTGCTACATCTCCCTCCTGAACATTCCCAAAAATCCACCATTTCCACTCCATCCCCAATGTAAACATATTGGGCCATGTTTTTATCTTTATCATATGACTACTGCAACCTCTTCTCTCCCCTCTCTAATCCACACACACTAACCATGAGGCTAAAATCAACTTCCCTGTCTGATACTTTTGTTATATTCCCACTTGCTCAAATCCCCCCTGCTGCTTATCAGCTCATTTCAAATCAAGTTTAAACTCCTCATCCTTACATTCAGACTCTGCATGAGCATGTTCATTCTGAGCTGTCCTTATTTCTCACTACTTCCCTATTCATATTCTGTGCTCTAGTAACTCTTCCTGCCTCTTCCCTCTCACATGTGACTTTTCTCCATACAGGTCTCCACACGTTAACACTCCCCCTCTTGTGTTCCAAGCTTCCTAGATCATCTCCTCCAAGCACTTCCTACAAAATCACTATTGCTTCATCCTTCACCATTCCTATACTCAAACACATTAACTTTTATTTACAAAACTAAAAGAAACGTAACACCTGGAACCAACATATTTGTGCAAGTCCAAATCATCTTATTTGTGTGCTATATGCCTCCTTTGTCTGATTTATACTGAAAACTTACTGGGGCAAGAGTTTTGTCCATAAAAAAAACCCCATATTACCATATAAAATGACAAATTATGTTCCTCACTCATAGGCTTTATTTAGCACACCCAGTCTGGATTTAAGTCTTCAATGTCCTTAACTCCATTTTTAGTTCTTAAAAAAAAAAGCTGACTAAGTGCTTGTAGCTCCACAGCTATATAGGATTCTTAGCTTCAGCTTGGTACAGTAATATTTTATAACAGAGATCCATAGCCTTAAAATATCAAAATTCCAGGTCCAAGTTTTTGCAGAAATATTTGTGCTTAAATGGCAATTTCACTTATTTTTTTCATGCTGTAGTAGTTTTGGATTCTTAATCCAATTACATATTCTAACAAACATTTTAAATCAAATACTCTATTCCCGCTCTCAGACACACAAATATATTTTTCTACTGACCTGAACAAGCACAGAAAATGATTTACGATTCTGAAAACTTCGGTATTATAAATAAAAATGATTAGCATGTACATAGCAGTTTACATGCTCAAAGCACTGTACATTCACTTCCCTCCCCAACACCCTTTTGTCGTAAATCGTTATCCATATTTTACAGATGAGAAAAAAAGACAAAAAGGTTAAACACATTGCCCACTGTCGCAAACAAGAAGTCAGCAGCAGAGCTAGGATTAGAATTCCCAACTCTGTGCTCATACTTCCAGATCATAATGCCTTCTCTTTTTAATTTTCTTATTTACTTTTAGAAAATCCAAATTTAATTTCCATTAGAAGTGTAAAAAGAAATAACCTTCTCCAGTCTGTTTACATAGTGACCTGACTTACTACCAGTATCAGAACTAACAAAGGTTTTGGCCTTACCAGCTGTATTTCAGTTCAAGAATTTGCATAGGAGTTGATGTATTTTTATATTGTTAATAAGCAACTGATCTTTGACATTTATTGGTGTAAGCCAAATTACACGATTAAGAAAAATGCATAAACTACCAAATTTGAATCTAGAGCAGACAAATATAGAGGCACACAGCCGTGCTCAGAAGTGCCAAACTAGATGTTATTTAGTTCAAGAATCACATGAAAAAGCAAGCCCAGCCTCAGTGCCTACTATTACAAGTAAAAGATGCACTTCACTTTAGAGCAGTGGTTTTCAACCTTTTTTCTTTTGCAGACCCCTAAAACATTTGGAATGGAGGTAGATCCCCTTGAAAATCTTAAAGAGTCTGCAGAACCACAAGTTGAAAACCAATGTTTTAGAGAAATATTTCATTATACCCCAACAGGAGATAGTTAGGCAAGGATCTACTGCATTCTTTCATAGCTTTCTAAAGTTTAATGCCAGAAGCATTAGGAGCACCTAGTCTGAGAGTAGATCTACACTTAAAACACTGCAGCAGCACAGCTATGCCGGTGAAGCTGTGGTGGTATAGCCACACCACTGTAGTGCTTCAGTGAAGATGCAACTGTGCCAATGGGAGAACTTCTCCCATTGATGTAGTTCAGAGGTCCCCAAACTGTGGGGTGTGTCCCCTAGGGGAGCACCAAGGAATGTTAAGGGGGAGAAGGGACAGCTGGGGCACAGGCCAACCCCCTCCCTCCACCCCCCGAGGGTCAGAAAGGGAGTGCCACCCAGCCGGGGGGGAGGGGCACAGAAAAGGGTAAGGGGGTACACAAGGTAAAAAGTTTGGGGCTCACCGGTGTAGTTAATAAACATAAGAGGCAGCAGCTATGTCACCGGGAGAAGTCCTGCTGTCAACATAGTGCTGTTTACACCAGCGGCTAGGCTGATACAACTGCATTGCTCAGGAATGTGGATTTTTCATGCCCCTGAGCAACGCAGTTATAACCATGTTAATTTATAGTGTAGACCTGGCCTGACATATCACAGGCCACATTTCACCCAATTACCCCTATATTGATCACAATGACTTGGGTTTGACTAAAGCAACTTGCATTTGGCTAAAGCATATCTTCCAGAAAAACATATAGTCTTCATTTGGAGACATCAAGAGATGGAGAATCCACCATTTCCCTTAGTACTCTGTTCCCTTAGTACTCATTGCTAAATATTTGTGCCTGATTTGAATGTCTGGCTTCAGCTTCCAGATACTGGCTTTTGTGGTGTTTTTTATTTCTAAATTCAAAAGCCCTTGAATACCTGGTATTCTCTCTCTATAAAGGTACTTATACACTGAAATCAAGCAACCTCTCAAAATCATCTTTTTCATACATTAAATTCTTGGAGCTTTTTAACCTTACCATAAGAGTATTTCTCCAGTCCTCAAATCATTTTTGTGACTCTTTCCTGCATCCTCAAATTATTCAATATCCTTTTAAAAACGTGGACACCAGAACTAGACACAATAGTCCAGTATCAGACTCACCTTCCTCTTCCCATGTATTACTCCTGTTTACATATTCAAGGAACAGAGTGTATGCAATTTTTATTTTCTAGTTCTCATGAACTAGTAAAATGGTGATGTGTTGGTTTCCAACAGTGCTACAGAAAATAAACTGAATTTAATTTTGTTTAGTTATTCATGAAGACATATCTAATCTTATTTCCCATCCCTCACAGAAACTTAAACTGTGGAATAAACCATACTTGACAGTGCTTCTTTAAGAAGCTTATATAAAGTTTTCAGTATTATAGCAAAAAGTACAAAATAGAAGCATATTTAAAAGCTGTGATACAAATAATACAACCAAATGAGAAGAGACTTAGAAGATCTTAACTGTTCGAGCTAAAGAGAATTTTTGAACCTGTCTCTGCTACCTTGTAATGGGAGGTGCTACAAAAAAATCATTATTTTGCATACTTTGCATTGATGATCTGCTGGAGTTCCCCGAAGTTTGAGGCACTGTGTACCCCTCTGAGCCTCAGCAATTGAGAGCTTTGGGGCAGCTAAGCAATGTGTCATCTTCCTGACACACCAGCTTGTCTGCCTTGCCAACAAACTCTTCAAGGCTCTGCAAGTCCAAACCTTGCCTAGAAGACAACAATAAGTGAACTCCAATTCTTAAGTTCCTCAGAGATGCTTTTCTCTGCAGTGTTCAACCCCTCCTTACTGTAGCACCCACTAAACCTTAACAAGCGCACTGTTCCTTTAAAGAGACAGTACATAGATTATTAAGTGGAGTTGCCAAACCCTACACTTAAATCAAAGCACAGAGTTAGTTTACAGTAAAAGTAAAACAAGTTGTTAACAAAAGGACATAGGTTTAAGTGACACCAACTAAAAGAAATAAGGATAGAAATGATTCCAAACAAAAGTAAAAACACACTTCTGAGGCTATGTCTACACTACCGCTTATGTCGGTCTAACATAAGGTCACTCAGGGGTGTGAACAAGCCACCCCCAGAGCTACGTAAGTTACAGTTATTAAAGAGGCGGTGGGGACAGCTCTGTCAATGGGAGAGCTTCTCCCACCGACTTAGCTACCACCACTCATTGGGGATGGATTACTTAAGTCAACAGGCAAGCTCTCTCCTGTCAGCCTACGGTGGTTAAATTAGAGAGCTTACAGCGGTGCAGTTACAGCTATCTACTGTAGCCATAGCCTGAGACTAAATCAAAACTTCAGCTAGAATCTTTTGTTCAATGAAGTTTGTTTCATGACAATCCTTTCAGCATGGCCGGCCTGCTTTATAGCCATAACCCCAACACATAAAGCTCAAAGTGTTTGGTTTATTTGATGACTCAGGTAAAGGGTAACTATAGGGTTCTTTCCCATTCTTCTTATAGTCCAGTAAACCTTTGAAATAAAGTTTCTCTCTCTTGCTGTGGTGTAGATACCATACTGCTTTCTCCCCAACGTCTTAGCTTGATATCTTTGTTTACCTTATATGTAAATATACTTTCACTGTCGCTGCCTGATACCCAGGCAGGTCTGAGAAACAAATACATATTCCTTTGTCATGATCAGACTGGTCTTATGCACTGCTTGCCAAACACGTTTTAAGGATTTAATTTCAGCACATTTATGACTTTTTGTACACAACCCATACATATACCATGCAATGATTTCAGAGACCAGCATATTACAGTTCGTATACGGTACCTTATATGACACCTGTTAGACACAGATTATGACAACAGTGTGTTATGTACAGTGAGTATATCAGGCCTTCCAAGAATTGCTGACAGAATAGTGAACCACCAATGCGCCTGTGTCACACCCACCTATCAAAGCCATGAAACCCCAATCATTCCAAAAGAGCAACAAAATCTCAACTAAGGAATATGGCATTCATTTCCAATACCACCCAACAAGGAATAGTTGCAGAATTAACAAATTTACACCCCAACCCCAACCCCCAAAGCTACAACTAGCTTAAAAAACTCCTCAGAGGCAGACAATCACAGGAAACAACTGTTATTACATTTCAACTTTGTATAGTCAAAATAAGTGAGGCAGTTGATAGAGCCATCACCTCCTCAAAAAACTCAGCATGAAATTTCATGGGAGATGTCAGCTAGTTATTACACTTAGTCAGCTACAAACTCATTAGATGTAGTAGAAAAGATGACCTCAGATTACTGCATGACCTAAAGGTTGAAGCTTTTTTCAAAATGTATGCCCTTTCATTTTCTAACTCAGTTAATATAGTTAACTCATTTATACACTTTTAGACAAGAAAGTTAGGG
>NC_066628.1:33484886-33525304 GCF_025201925.1 Gopherus flavomarginatus
AATTTCTGACAATGGCTGCAGGTGCACCCCCCTGTTTACAAGGCTCAATGTAAGCACATTCTGTAATCAGGAAATATTACTTTTACCAACTTGCAAAGCTTAAAAAGATAATGTTAAAAGAATGCAGTCCAAGTAATCATGCAAGCATTTGATGCAATCAATTTCAAACAAATACTAATTTACTTAACTCCGCCTATGCTCACGAGACAATTTAACCTTATGTAAAAATTTCCCTTTGTTCACTAAGCAAAATTTTGTGATGTGTGTAAAATTATCCTGAACGGAAGTAATTCTTATGGGGGCAGAAAATGTTATGTGGCAAAATTACAGACTTAAAAGGACTGAAGGAAAATATAATTCAAGACCCATAATGATAAGGTAACAGGAGAAGCACACAGTAAATGTAATGTGTTTTGCTTCTTATGACCTTAGGTATTCAGTGGAAATTTGCTACCATTTTAAGTTGCTCAAATTAATTTTAAGTCTGTTTGCAGTACATCATATGCAAATTTAAAGACTTATTTAAAATTAAATACATAGATTCTTTTAAAAATAGTGCATTCTTGTGCCTGTATTTAACAAATATCCTTATATAAAAATATTTTAAAATGAGTTCTAAAAGGAAGAAAATAAATTATCCACATGACACAGTTATTACAATAGGAAAAAAAAAGGCAAAAATAGAAGTTACAGTTGTTAGAGGTCAAACAAGTCATCCAACTGTATTTCTGATTATACAGCACTACACACACAGCCCCTTAACAAACCCTTTCAGAATTATAGCATTTCCTAGAAAGCACAGGTTTAAGATTCTTTGATTTTTATAGGTGTATTGCTTAAACGACACCTCTACTCTGATATAATGCTGTCCTCGGGAACCAACAAAATCTTACTGTGTTATATGTGAAACCGTGTTATATCGAACTTGCTTTGATCCGCTGAAGTGCGCAGCCCTGACCCTCCCCCTTCCCCCTGGAGTACTGCTTTACTGTCTTATATCCGAATTCATGTTATATCAGGTCGCGTTGTATCAGGGTAGAGGTGTACATAAAAATGTTAAACAGCTACGCCATGCTCTCAGTCTCCAAAATAAAGTTAAAAACCTGCGTGGTAACAAGATTCTGTCAGTGACAGCATGCTTTCTATGAAACACACCCCTAAAACATTTCACAACTATTCTTCCAGAAATAACTAAAATATATGAAAAAGTGGTTTTTCATTAAGATAGGCTATGTTTTTTAAATATTTTGGATGCACAGACTGACAAATGCCTCACTTTTCACACATAACCCGTAAAAGAATGGAATGTATATTTGTAGTTCAATGCACCCTTAAAAATACCAGGCCTCACCCACTTCCCCAGAAAAATATTCTGCAGAAGAAGATTAATATTTGCTAAAAGTGAAGGAATATATTGTTGTTTGCAAACTTTCTCTTCATTGTTAAATTACTTAAGAACTACATGTTAAAATTCTGAGTGCATGAATATTTTAGACATAACTCAATTTAGCTAACCATAAATATAAAACTAGTCAGACTACGCAGATGCAGAAAATACTACAAAAACTTATTAAAACGGGGCAAATGGTACCACAAAATTTGCTTAGCGCTGATCTGAAATCCCAGATACCTGGATAAACACATAACTGAGTTCTCCTTTGCAACACACAAACAATACGCAAGAGTGTATTCGATTCTGTTTACCAACAGTAATAGCTCCAAGCAGTGGTGCAGACTGATTTATACCCACAAGGTAGTATTACTGTGCGAAAGCAGAGGAAGAAGGATTATCACTGGCCAAAAGACAGCCCCAATGCTCCTGTGATTTTATGCTTGCCACCTGTATCTTACAGGCCAACCCAAAGGAAGATGAACGTTGGTGGAATGGATACAGTTCAGGGGCACCAGCCGGGGCACCCCGAGTGCTGGACAAGGAAGCAAAGACCCACCGCGAAGCCAATTTACAGGTATGGCTACAGTGAGCACTGGCTGGGTGTCGATGGGTGCTCTGGGGGACGTACGGCTGAGATTCATGATGCGTGTACCCGGCACCGAGAGGACTCCCTGCCTGTCATGCACCATGTGCCAGCAAAATGGAAACGGGGCAGCCGGCGTGCGGAGGCAGCACCACCCGCCCTCCAGCAGGGGGTCCCCGGGGCGGCTGGGGGATGGCTCGCTCCCCGGGGCGGCCAGGCCGGGCCAGCGATGTCGGGCTGCAGCCGGCCCGCTCCCCTGTACTCACACTCGGGGCAGCTGCAGCGGGGGCGCCCCCCGCCTCTGGAACACGCCGTCCACGAAGACTCCGTTCTTGCCGAGGCAGCGCAGGTAGAAGTCCCCTCCGCCCGCCCCGCCACCGG
The DNA here is from genome assembly GCF_025201925.1 of Gopherus flavomarginatus. NCBI lineage: Eukaryota > Metazoa > Chordata > Testudines > Testudinidae > Gopherus > Gopherus flavomarginatus. The sequence continues at coordinate 33,487,244 of NC_066628.1, forward strand.
GGGCTGCGGCGTCCCCCTGAGGCAGCGGCGGCCCGTCCGCCCCGGCCGGTGGCGGCGGGGGGGCAGCGGTGAAGATCTCCAGGTGGCGCCGGGAGATGAAGCTGGAGTGGCCCATGCTCACGTCCACCGAGCCCTGCGACGAGTTGCGGCCGATGGTCACCGACCGCTTCTTCATCAGGTACTCGAACTCGCGGCCCTCCAGCCGGGCCACGGCCGCTGCCGCTGCCGCCGCCGCCGCCATCTTAGCGAGCGAGCGAACGGGCCGCCCTCCCTGCGCCCCTCCGCCCGCACCGGCGCCGCAGCCGCCGCCAGACAGAGCAGGGAAGGGGACGCCGCTCAACCCAACCTGACGCAGTCCGCCGCCCGCTGATGGACGGCCAGGGCGGGCCAATGCATGGCCCGCACGCCCATGGGGCTATGCCGCGCCGGCCAATGGCGAGAGGCGCTGAGGCCAGCGTAGCTCAACAAGTTAGCGCGTTAGCCCCAAGAACAAGGCAGATACTCGGAGGCCGGGAAAATGCGGAGCGGAGCGCGTGGGAGGAGCGGTGCCAGGTCCAGCCACCCTGAAAGCAACGGCGAAGCGCTGTCTGTAGGGAAGGCAAGGGCCAGCCTTAGCCCAGGCTGCTGCAGGGACAAGGGAGGCACGAGTAGGCCAGTCCCGAGCCGCTCAGGGGCGAAGTGAAACAGTCCAGCTAACAGCCCCTCGCCCCAGCAAGGAGAGGGCACTATGCCCGCTGCTCTCCTCCCCCCAAACCTTTCTCCTTAAGGTAACGGGACAAGTGCTTCAGCCCCGGAGTGACAGCTCACACTCGATGCCCATGAGGCATGGGGATACGCTAGCCTGTGCCTTGAAGGGGACTGCTGTCACCTGCAGGGACGCCATGCTTTACACACACCAGGACACTTCCAAAGGGATGATGATGATGTATTTCTCTCAGCCAACAGCCTGGGTTGAGCCCCAGTCTGAGGCTGGGGAAGCAGGGGGAGTTGCACTGTCCCACACAACCCCAGGGGGCTGACTACACTATCATTAAGCAGCCATCCCCTGTCCTTTAGTACAAAACAGCAGCCAATCCAAAAGAAATACTATTGACAATTTTTGAGCCCTTGTTATCCCCTTCCATGGATGCTTTCAGAAACAGGATGTTCTTTTTCACCACCAGGCACCAGTAAAAGGAAATAAAACAAGAAGAATAGAAATACCTAAGCTATGTTTACTGTAGGTGCTATATGAGAAACAAGGTGTTGCCTACAGCTCCTAGGCTGTAAAGATGGCCAAGTGCTCTATCAGCACAAATGAGTTTATTGTGCCAAGGAAAACAAATAAGGTTCTCTCTCCATGCAAAAGATATACAATGTTAGCTAAATTAATTCAGGTACTGATTTAGTTCATGGGTATAACCTTCTGGTGGCACAAAACAATTTAAGAGTGTCTACATAAGGCACTTGCACTACTTTCAGTAAGTTTCTAAACTAATGTAAATTAAATCTGTATAAATTTTAGATGTAAACAAGACCCAACTATTCCAATTTTACAGACAAGTACTAAAGCACAGAGGCCAGTGACTTGCTTGACCTTGCAAAGACTGGATGAGCTAAGACTCCTGTGCACCAAGGTAATGATTCAAGCACAAGACCGCTGCTCTCCCTGCCCCCCAAGTTAGGCTACTACCAAGAACTACTTAAATTAAATCAGGTTTTTCAATTTCTGAAGACTATCTATCTTGTATTGTACAATACATACACCACCATGACCTGAAAGCCTATCTTTACCATACGATATGAGGTGATACCAGCTGCACCTCCCATATCTCTCAACAGCTGAAGGACAGGATGGATCAGAGCAGGCTTAACAATATGACTGTCAGAGACATTCTGCAGCAGCTAAGCCTCCTCCCACAACACACTAGAGATTTTGCTCTCTTGGTTCCAGAGAAAGCTAAGTAGGGTGTGAAAGAGACTAACTTTCCCACATGCATCCTCACACTCGGGCCATGCTTTTGCCTGAAGCCTGTCTCATAAAGGAGTTACTTCGATTTTTTAAAAATTCGTACTGAGGGCTCTGCTGTATCTTTAGGTATGTCAAAAGGATGCAAGTTTCTCCTACATATGTTACCACCATCTCTTTCCCATCTATATTTACAATGCAGATATCAGATGAACCATGACATTCGCTAAGGATTGTTCATTGTTTTAATATATTAGAGGAAGTATAACAATATGAAAATATTAAGAAAGGCCCTCGCTAATTGCACTCAATACTTTGCCTTCAAAAGAACAAAACCTGTGTACTTAAAATCTGAGACTTTAGATAGCAGAGCTATACATTTCTTAGTTGCTATAATTAGCAGCATGATGTTGCACACTGATGATGAAGGCTATTTATATTTAAACATAGATATAATCCCCACAAATACTTCAACAGAAGATCTTAAAAGTCCTCGAGATTTTTGTTTGGCTGTTAGACGACTCCAGTAGATACTGATGAAATAGTGGCTAACAAGTCATTTTATTTCCAAACCGAATGTCAAGGTGTTTAGAGACATAGGTATGCTTCTCTACAGAATTTAAAATACATTTGGAAATGTATTTTTTCATGTCCTAACCAAAACACAATTCACTTATTAAAAGGCACAGCAGATATCTAGTCCAAAATTTGAAGACTTGAACTAAAGGTTTTTTTAAGTTTAAATTAACAGGTATTTTAACTGTAAAAGTGGATACTAAGAATATATATTAACTAACATGCTTAAAAAAAAAACAACCACCATTGCATACTATGTGCAAAGTAATGTCAAGCCAATGTTCTATGATCTTAGGATCAAATTCACTCCTGGTGTAAGCAGGTGCTACACTTTTCAAGCCAATGGAGTTGCCTGCTTACACCAGCAGTGAATGAGTTAATTAGACACTCACATATTTGTTACTCTGTGATGTTCAGAGAGATATGTGCATTACCAGTTCCAAATTAAAAAAAAGTCAAACATACAGTAATATATTGCAGTGGATAAGGGTTAAGCTCTTTTGATTAATCTTGCACATATTTTGGGATTAAAGGACAGATTTTCTCCTACATCAAGATATGCTAAGTACAGACAGAGCAGGGCAGTTATATGACTCCTGATTCTCAACCTGCCCCACCAGGATGTAAATTAGAGCAGCCTAGGGGATGCTCTAGTTTACAATAGCTGGCTATGGTCCTTAAGGTAATACAAGCTGAGAGTTGTCATAAAGGAGCTCCACCTCCTCCTTACCACACCACCTACACTCAGGGATGGAGGGAAGAGGAAGGTTGAAATAGAAGCCAGGTAAATTCCCAACTGGCCAGCTGCAGCCAGTTCACTTTGCATTGCGCTTATACCTGCACTTTTCATCTATTCATGCTTGTTTAATAGTGGACAGAATTCACAAGTTAAAACTGTTGAGAAAAAACACTAAAAAGCAGTTAGTATTCACATGGTGGAAAATATGAAATATACAAACTGAACTCAGTTTAATGCAATCATAAATTATCTTTTGAAATGTCCTGTAACCAGTTTGCTACTCTGCAAAAGAGTATACACAACATTCAGGAGTAAGCGTACTGATGTATTGGTAACAGCTATTTTAATGAGGTGACAGGAGGAATTTTTCTGCCAGTGCTTTCCTCACTGACGAAAAAATTCATCCCCCTTCTCTGTAGGGAAAGAGGGACCCATGACAACAGGACTCCCGTTTGTGGTTCTGCATTCTATTCCACAAACGGGACAGAGAGGCTGGACACAATGGAGCCATACCCTCTGCACAGAGCTCAGCAGTTCTCTACTTGGCGTCTGTACAGATGGGGCCAAAAGATCCATCACTGCATATAGCCTCTTGTCGGGGGGGTGGGGCTACATTAAGGACCACAAATTATTCCACAGCTGCTTCACAGCCCCCCCGGGGGGGGGATTCATCTGCCCAATGCCCATCTTGACTATTTAGGCCAGGATCTGGGCTGTAGATATGTAGAATCTCATCTTTTGAGGGGACTGAGCATGTGAGACTCCCACTGAAGGCAACTGGAGTTGTGGGTGCATAGCACCTCACTGGCTTGGGCCTGATTTGCTAAACAGCTGAATGTAGTCTAATCCACTCTGACATATTATAGCAGCACCTGTTAGCATCACTGTAATTCACGGTCTGTCAGCAATTCTGTTAAAGAGCCCTATTTTCAGTGTTTATCACTCAACTTTAAAATAAACTAACTGATACTTGGTATATAAGGTCTCATCCAAGACGACACACACTATCCATTTTTAAATTAAAATAATTCAGATTTTTTTTTCAGGATCTGGTTTTATACTCAACACATAATTGGTATAATTTAAAATATATATTCATAGACAGTTGGTATTATCTATAATACTCCAAGCCTGTATTACTAAGACAGAGAAAAATAATTTTAAGAAAAGTTAGAGGATTTCTCTCATGCATTCTTACTGTATGCACGTGCCCTATTTATGGACAAAGTATCATTTTCTAGAAATACATATTTCCACGGACATGACAGAATGAATTATAGAGCAGCCCAACTGATCTGTGCATTAAGAGTCCCTAAAAGTACACAATTGGCAACTGATGTTAACAGCTCCCCAAACCATAATGATCTATCAATAATCCCTGTGTTACAGAAGTCTCTCATATAATTCCACTGAGATTGTTTTTATTCACAAAAAATGTTGACATATAAACCCACGTAAGTACCATTATGGATCCAATTCAATACAACAAACTATTTCAAATTCAGAAGTTGCACTCTATCCTTAAAATTATACTATTTCACATAGTTCTCATTTTACAAAATATGAAAACATTCACACTGGCCTCATGCAGAATGCGGGTGAGCTGAAGAGAAACTTGATGATCCTGAAGTTGTCAAGAGCTCTCTTTCCTTAAATTATGTGAGTTTTTCCCCTGAGGAACACACACACATTTTCTCTGTTTATCATCTTGCAAGGCCATTGTAAGGAGTAATAACACAGGCCCAGTCCTGCTGAGATTTATGGATACGTTTCATTTTAAGCATGCAAGTGATCCCATTGACTAATGGAACTACTCTCATGCTTAATTGTTTACGTCTTTGCAGGACTGAGGCCATAGTCTAATGGTTTGCTTTGCAACTGGCAGATTATTTTGGTGAAAGGCAAGATTTTTAAAGTTAAAATTATGGGTATAATTCTAAACAAACCTATAAAAAAATCCAACGAGGTGAGGTCTGGTGTGGAAAATAGAAAAAATTGCCATGTGCACACTTGAACATCTATAAGTTGTTGCAATTACTTGAAATCCAGCAAAATCAAAAAATGTTGTCATCCCAGAATAGTTATTTTTATTTTCAATAAAATAATTGTATACAACTTTCAAAAAACAGCATTTTTCTCTGAAGGCAGGAATTTTAGCCTTCACAATACAGATTTTAACTATCTTAAAAAAACAGTACAAAAATCTTCATCAAAAGGTGTGATAATTTTAGGCCGCTTTAAAGCAATTTAAAAGCCACAAATAAACACACTTTCCTCCTCTAGTTTGCTTGCACAATCAGTTTCCATGTTTTTGGTTCTTTTTGGCAGGGAAGAGTTTTTAAACCAGATCCTCTAATCTGCATCATGCTTCTGTACTAATCTATTTGGTGCTGAAAACTACAACACAGGTGGAAAAAATCTAAAATAAATTCCAAAAATATATGTCATTAGTTATTAAAAAAAAGATCAAAACTAATTAGCTGTCTTTGATATGTAAATACTCATCATCATCACTAAACATTTAAAGGTAAATATTATATGGTACTGCTGAGAATAAGGACAAGACAGATTTTCTCTGCGGTAGTTATAACCCTAGGTTAGCTCCAGTAGAGCAAACTGAGAACTCCATGCCAGTTATTTTATCCAACACAAATGTCTGCAGTTGGTTTACAAACCATGTTACCCAGCATGCCCTAGGTACCAAGCTGCTTATGGAGGTTGCAACGTGCAGAGCAATAATCTCTGATTAACTAAAACCATGTAGCATGGGAACAGCGAATAAGATATATGCAGATATCTGCTTCATCAGTAGGGTACAAGCTAAACCCCTGTCCCTTCAAACTGCACTTTATGCCACCCTGCTAGGAGAAATTTGCAAGCTTTGAAGCTGCAGAGAGACATGTGCTTTCTAGATGACATCATCAGCAATGTCTGGGCAGTGACCTAGGCAGTGTGTGTTTGTAAACAGTGAGAAAGGCCCTGGGGGTGGGGCAAGCAGAACAATCACCACCTGAGCGTACACCAGACAGCTATGTCAATGAAACACTGCCTGCAGTTGCCGAGAGACTCTTTCGGAGGCAACAGTATGTGTTTTTAGAGATTACAACAGTTTCTTATGCAAGAAACCATGTGATGCAGCACAGCCAAGGGCAGCTCAAAGGAATATTGTCAACTTGAGATCTAGTTAATTTTTTTTAATAAGTTAAGTCGTTTCAGATGCTATACCAGCCCCGAGTTCCTATGCCCCAAGTTCCTATGCCAATTTTTGTAGTTTTACAACCCCATTTCCCTGTTAAAACATTCAGACAGAAGTATGATTTTAAAATATGCAACATCCCCCACCCACAGAGAGTAATAACTGTGTTTAAAAAGACCTGCAGATCCACATAGGCACTCAAAGGTGCGCAACAATAGGGTTTTTAAAGAACAATGTGCAGGTTTATTATGTTTTAATTGGAAATTTTAACCCCACTGTTCATTACTTTTGTAGTTCAACTTAGTTTGGGGTCTAAAATAATGTTTGCCAAATAAAGTGGCAATAGGATAAATTTTTCACTGTTCTGTTTTATTATTGCTATTTTAACAATTCGTTGAAGATGGGGATGGATTGTTCAGAGGCATTTTTAATCTGGTATTTCTTCCACTTCTACACTCCATAAAACAAGTCTTAGTATCACAGAAGCAAAACACACACTGATTGCAGCATTGCCTGTATTTAGTATTTATCATCGTGGTTAAGGTTGGATGCTTATCACAACCATTGACAAAAGTGAACTTCAGTGTTTTTGTTCATATGCTAGTCTTGTTCACACCAATCAGCTTGCTACTGAGCAAAACTCTTCTACTATTTTGTAACCATATTTGGCCCTTTATATTAATATGGTGTTTTGCTAACTATATACATTTAATAATTATTATTGACACCTATGGATAAGCAGTTACTAAAATATTATGCCAGGACTTTCTTTAAACTGAAATTATGACTTTCGCGTGTTTTCTGTAAGAATTAACCAGCCTTAATCATACTGTATTGTGAAAGCATTTCAAGGAAGCATCATATATTGAGACTTATTAAACAACTATTTTTAAATGTTTAGGCACTCTTTAGCATAATTTCTACATATCCTCAAATCAGTAAACTTGAATAACATGGCAGGATGCACTACAAGAATTAAGAGTGGTTAGTCTTTCTGTATTAAACCCTTGATTGGATCTTCCCCCATTGTAACAGTAACCACTGGAATAAGTGGGTGCTGACCTGGCCATGTGACAGGGGTTTTAACCTCTCATAACTTTGATCCATGTCAGGTAATAAAGTTTCAGTCTCTTGTCAGCACAGCCTTATTACATGGGGTCAGATGTAAATTAAACCTTGTCAAAAAATGGAGTAAATGAAGCATACATCAATCTGTAAGGGACCCTGACTGAACTGAAGAAAGCAGAAGCAGTGGTTGTAAGTTATATCAGTTTTAACCAATACAGTCATAGATCTACAAGCCCTTGTGTAGGTGTAGTTATATTAGTATAGAGGTGCCTTGTACCAGTGAAATTATTCCCCTTCCCACATGGGAAAAGCTATAACTTTAAAGCATCTTTATATCAATAAAACTGCCTTCACAGGGGAGTTTTGTACCACTTTAGACTATGCCAGTATATTAGTTAAAACAGTATAACTTCCTAGCATAGACTGCCCCAGTTTTCTTGGAAGCTAATGGTGTTAAAGAGAAACTAGATAGGGTGAACCCCTCTAAAACTGCTGTAAATGGAAGGCCTTGAGGCATCTGAGATCTATAATATTTTTCTGTGGGAGCATGAAAGAACTACAAGACAGTTTAATAAAATCATTCAAATATTTGAAGAATACACTGATCGATGCAAGAATATCATCTGGGAAATACATATTTTCAAAATCAACTCCCAGGTGAGTCAGTTGACCATTACAGGCCTATGTAGTAAAGCTAGGTCATGGCAGTGGTTCTCAACCAGGGGTCCGGAGCCTCGTAGGGGGTCTCCAAGCAAGGCCAGCACTAGATTCACTAGGGCCCGGGGCAGAAAGCTGAAGCCCAGTCCCTGAGCCCTGCCACCCAGGGCTGAAGCTGAAGCCTGACCAATGTAGCTTCATAGAGGGCTCTGCGAAGTGGGGCCCCAGGCAATTGCTCTACTTGCTACCCTCTAATGCTGGTCCTGGCTTTTATACGCAGAAAATCAGTTATTGTGGCACAGGTGGGCTGTGGAGTTTTTATTGCACGTTGGCAGGGTCTCAGAAAGAAAAGGTTGAGAACCTCTGATCTAGAACACTACTGACAGAGCTCCAGTTCTAGCAGATGTAAGAACCACTAAACACTAAAACACCAGGAGCAGCAAAGAGAAGCCAAGTATCAGATCAATCTCAGCAAACAAAGAGGCCACTGCAGAAGGAACTGTTTTAAAAACAAGAAATGCCTGTGTCTTCAGAAAGCCACTGATGTTCAAAGACAACAAATACTGACAGATGTCCAATAAAAGACAGAATAATCCTGTCATTTTACAGGAGTTCAAGTATTCTTGCCTGGCCTTCATCCTACTCACCTGCATCTGTGTACTGTATTAATTAAATTAGTCTGTTGTTATTTTTAACTGGTATTATTGTATTTACATTTGATTTTCAGAAAGGAGAGAAGATGCAACAGAAGCTGCTGGAGTCGGTAGATATTGACCCTGTCATGATTGGTGCCAACAAATAAAGGTAAGCAAGCAAATGTTTCACACATTAATTACACCTAGCATGTTCTGAAACAGTCCCCTGAGAACAGAAACTTCCCTTCTGGAGCAAGATTAAGCTGAACAGAAGAAAAACATAAAGCAATTCACTTTTAAATTAGATTTTTAAAGGTGCTTCACTTTTTAAATAAATTGTCATTTAATTAAATAACCTTGCTACATGTAGTTTCCCAATAACATACATATATGTTAGAAGAAAAGTACCCATTTTGCTAAGCACTACAATCTGAGTTCACATAATGAAAAATCCTCCTCACTGTGTGGAATCTGTGGAAAGTAAAGCTGGAGTGGAAACCTTAATTTAAAAAGGTACTCCACTCTTAGAAATGCAACAACAGAAAAGATAGCTGCAATGTATACAAACTTCTTAGTTATGTATGTACATTTGTTGTTTGCTATGGGCTTTTTGGTTAATGTCAAAAGATATCTGTGCAAATCGTGAGCTGAAATCTTGCTAATAAAAAACTTTTGCAGTTTTCCATTTGAGAATAGAGTATCACAATTACAGCAACTGAGGTAATTAAGCTGGGTGAAACAGAAACTAACATTTTCTGACTCAAGAAATAAGAAATTTTGAGGAAGCAAAAATGAAGGTTGAGGTGCTATCTGCAGAATTTAAACTACTGTTTTTCCTGTTCCAAGCGCAGAAACTCAAAATCTAAAAAAGTCAGTTTTAACTACTAGCATTTTTAAATACAAACATTTCTGCAACACACTTCTCACCATCAGAACACAAAATCTACACCAACAATTCACCACAAAAGGAAATCAGTGCAGTTCATGAAGCACAGGTGTGATTTTTTTATGCTAATACATATTACCAAGATGGTGGGGTGCTGCATTTTATACTAGTTGAATGTTCCAAGTGGTCTTCTAACATAGCCCAAGGTAGAGCACATTGCAGCAATGCTCTCAAATGGCTCTCTGACTGTGTAGTTCCCTCATAATGCTGACTAGATCTCTTGGTAGCAGTTGTGTTACGATTTTGAAAGCTTTTGTTGTTCAACATTTAAATGTTTAGAAATTATCAAAATAGTGTATGCAGAACACCACTGCATGTACTGACAGTCATGTCACCAACTGCAAGATTTCTGTATACTAATGGAACAGACTAGCAGACCCTGTCTACTAACAATAGGCTCCCACAGATATTCATCTTGTCACTATCACTCTTTAATATTTGTATCAGCAATATGCCATTGACCCAGACACAGACTTCTGGACAGCGGATGGTCTCACGTTCACCATCCAAGTGAGCACTTTTACCCAAGCGGAATGCATCACAGAAGCTCTGAAAACACTGAAGGAGTATTATTGATGATGGAGACTGACCAAACCTTCACAAAAAACAACTGTCTCCACATTACATCTGAGCAATCACCATGCAAAGCAGCACCTAAATGTCACTTTCTGCTACATGAAATTTAGGCATGAGGATTTCCTGAAATACCTTGGAGTGGTTCTGGATCACAGCCTCACGTACATCATCGGACAAAGACCACTGTCAAAATAAAGCTTAAGGATAATAAAAACCACAAATTAGCTCGGACCAATAGGGGAGCAGATGCTCACACCTTGCAGACAGCCCTCTTGGCCCTTGTCTTCTCAGTAGCTGAATACTGTGCACTAGTATGGACAAAGTCCATATGAAACTTGTCAACATGCAATTGTTCACTGCTATGGGAATGGTCACAGGAGTGCTGAAGTCAACACCAACAGTCTCAGTTCATTGCAAGTATCTCACCATCACCCCTCCAAAGAGGAGCAGCAATAATACAGCACTATGACAATGCAATAAATAAACCCAGATTTGCCCATTTATGAAGATTTCTAAACTTGTTCCCCCCTGCCTCCCAGCCCACCTGAGAATGCTGTCTTAGGTCCAGGAACCCTGTCTGAGTAGCAGCCAAAGCTCTTAAAACTTGGGACAGACATCAAAAGACAACTGGCTGAGGCTGTGAGAAGACAGCAGGATCAAGAACAGATTACAGATATTACAGACCAACAACTTGGCTTCACCTTGCCATCTAAGATATGGATCACAGTGAACCATGTCAGAACTTCACACAGGTGTTGCAATTATCTATTATACAACTAGAAGGAGGACAAACCACTATGAGAATGTGGAGAAGATATCCAAACTATAGACAACCTAGTCAACTGCTGTCCTTTAAGATCCTTCTCTGGAGGGACAACCTTGGTTCACACCATGTCACTTTACAAGCCACAAGTGTGGATGACAAACTTGAGCCAAAGTGGATGACAAACTTGAACGTCAACATTTTATGTTGCTTTTCAAGTTGCCACATGAAAGAAAAGAATAAATCACTTTAAATCCCACTTTTATATTGGTTTAACAATCAGATCAAGAAATACATGTTTGAATCTTGTCCAGTTCTCAGCTAGGATCTTGGTTGTGGCAGAGAGCTTTAAAGGTGGGAAGGCTAATGGTCAAAGTAGGGATCCCTAGGTGTTGAGATCTTGTATCAACAGAAACCAGAGTACTTCCTGGGAAAACACTTTCTCAGAAGCATTTTAAGTCCGTCATCTTTGTGTTTCACGAGGTATGATCTTAATACATCACTATGGACATGTCTACACTGCACTGTAAGCCCAAGGTTAGTGGGACTCCAGTTGGCTGACCTGTGTTAGGGAACCCTGGGCTTGAGCATCTACATTGTGTTTTAACCCTACATTAAGACTTTTCTAATCCATGTTTGAACCTAAAGGATCTAGCATCCACACTGCAATGCACAGAGCCAACTCAAAGTAACCATATCCCAGAGTTCCTAGTGCCCTCCTGAAATGTGTTCATTCTAGTCCTAGAGCCACAATGCACTGTGGGAAAACTTTTCCTGTAATGTGCAGGGTGAGCAGTAGTTTGAGCAGCCCAACAATATAACCTGCAGAGTAGTCATTTTGGTCGGTGCACTCCCGGTTGGCAGACCCAGCAATGTGAAGGAGGCGCTTTTTGACAAACTTCTCTTGCTTGCACTTTCACTCCTGCATCAGGTAACTGGCAGCACATTCACGAGGTGCTGGTGGACATTTTGACAGTGTTTTCTGTCCCACCAAAGGTATCTTACAGATTTCTTAAGGGAGCTGCAGGAGGAAGCAGAATACTCTGGCATCGCAGACTTGCACTGGCAGATGCTGATCAGTATAACTGGCATAGCCACTGATGCCCCCAACATAGACTGCTACTACTGGCACAAGGCCACAAGCACAGCCTGGTGGGACAATGCTATCATGCAGATCTGGGAGGACCAGCAGTGAGTCTAGAACTTTCGCATGAAGAAAGCCACATTTCCGGAGCTTTGTGAACAGCTCATCCTCAACTCTCCTACGTGAAGAGAGATACCTGAGGTCACCCTTGCCAATCCAGAAGCAGGTTGCTATAACCATCTGGAAGCTGGCTACTCCAGACTGCTACAAGTTCATTGCCAACCAGTCTGGGGTTGGAAAGCTGACTGTTAGTAAAGTAGTGGCAGAGGCAACTGAGTGGCTTACCCAAGGTGGCATGCATTAAAGATATTCCAGAGATAATTGCTGGCTTTGGGAGAATGGGGTTTCCTAATTGTGCTGGGGCCATTAATGGGACTCATGTGTCCATAGTTTACCCTCCTCAAGGAGCATGAGTATCTAAACTGCAAAGGGTACTCATTAGTTATGCAGGCACTAGTGGACCATAGAGGCAGATTTCCGAACGTCAGCGTTGTCTGTACTGGAAAAGTTTGTGATGCCAGAGTTTTTTGCCACTTGAGAGTCTGCATTCATGGCCACACTGGGATATTATTCCCACCCAATGACACTGACAGAAATGATGCTGCTTTCCCCATTGCTATTCTGGGGGACCCGAAATACTCCCTTTTGCCTTGGCATTTGAAACCATTTCAGAGACTCTGGCAAAAGAAGGTTTAATTACACACTCCGCACATGAGGAATGGTTGTTGAATGTGCTTTTGGCAGATTAAAATCACATTGGAGGTATCTAAAATCTCATTTGGATGCCAGTGTCATCAACAATGTCAATTACTGTGGCTTGCTGTGCTCTTCACAGCCTTTGCAAAGCCTGAGGTGAGCTACTTCCCCCTGACTGGGCCTCTGATAGCTAGGGGATACTGGATCAGTGCCCTCAACCAGAAAGTACAGGTACCGCTGTGGGAGCCAGTTGCACTGGGCGGCAGAAGTCACAGATGCTTTGTGTTCTCACTAAGTGAACTTGCATGGCCCAAAGGATGAGGAGGAATAGAACCTTTAGGAATGTGCTGGTCGGAAAAAAGTGGCTTATTAATTGTTTTGAGGGGCGGCAGCGCTTGGGAGGAGTGTAGGCTTGATTCACATGCAATGCAAGTCTGAATGACATGATGAATAATGAACTTGGTTGTGGGGGGAGACCAGAATGGGTGTACAGCCAGTTTACTGAAATGTGAATTGATGTACCTTACCTAAATAAAAGCAGCATTGGTAAGCAAACCTATTAATTGCTCCAGAACATTTTTTTAGCTTTACTATCTCAAGCCATAATTCTATGATGCAATACAATATCAATAAACGAAAATATAACACGCTTTATTTGTAAACATGTTCTAAAATAGTAAAACACTCAAACAGCGTAGAGCTAGCCAGCCACCATTACAAAGCCACACACCCAAAAGGGCAGGAAATAGTTAATACACGACATAAATACCCCTATCACTACATGTTCCCTGGCCCAACAGTCTCCCGTCCCTTCTTTACACATTTTCCCCTCACTTGTTGGTGATGGTGGTGGTGTGGGGGTAGACATTTCCACCAGACGGGTTGAAGGCTGCAGGGATGGAGGTTTCCTCCAGAGGGGGAATTGATGAAGGAAGGCTGCACAGGGTTTAGTTGCCCTGCCAAGCCACTCGCGAGTCCTGAATGCCTAGGCCATCCAACAGAATTATCTAAATTACTGCTGGACTGAGGGTATGTTGCAGGAACATCATGCCATGGAGTTGGAGAGGCAGCTGGAGATGGTATTCTTGCAGCCATTATGGACAGGAGTTGCTGAAACAGTTCTTTCTGTTGAGCTCTGTCCTCCTCCCTTAACCGCCATTCCTATACCAGGCACTGCTTTGCAAGTGCCTGCTTCCTAGTTGAAACCTGTCCTCCACCTGGACAGCAAACCTCAGCCTGTCTTCCTGCCTGTCACCATATCATTGTTCCAGTCTTTTGTCACTCTTCTCGTACTGGACTTGCTGGTCTGTCCTCTCAAGAACATCAGCTTGATCATGGAAACAGTCCTTTTCGAATGTGAAGGTGCGTTGAGTTCCTGAAGAAGAGCAGGTGGTATGTAGGTTGAGGGTCCTGAAGTAGGACATGAAATAGAGGGTAATTGACTAAGCTAGAGCACAGAACTAATTTTTGTGGAATCCCAAGGACAAACGTAACATTTCTAAAGTGAGCCAACACATAATGTGAAGAGGATGCTTCAGTCCTCAGACTGTCTCTGGATACAGCCTTGTTAACTGCAATCACAGACGTGCAGAAACAACTGTAAGTTTAAAGTTATAACCCTTTTTTGCGTTTCATAAAATTGTCTTAATTTCCATGGGGGGAGGAGGGCTGGTGTACATAGTGTCCTTGCTGCAAAAGGCTTTTTTTGTCATTTCAAGCCTTCCATATTGTGAAAGACAACTGTTCTTGTGGTACTCTATTGGCAGGGGGAGATGTTACTCCAAGCGGCTGGAGGGAAACCTGCAGCGTATGCAGCTAAACTATTCAAACGTATAGTGACCAAACAGCAGATCTGTTGTTGGAGTGGACTAGTCAGCTATTGGGGGAGGGGAAGGGAGGGAGGGGAGGCTAGAAAATACTTCCTTCCCTGCAATGCGATTGACTATCTGGAGTCCTGCTTCAGGAAAAGTTTGCAGCTATCAGCAGCCAAGATTGGGTCATAAGCCATGAGGGAATTAATATGATGCTGTGTTAGCTCACATATGGCTTACTTTGTTATTGCTGCACGCAAACATTCTAAAATTTGCAGCTTACCTCCACCCGGCATAGTTCTGGGAAAAACTGGCAGCCCACTCATACTTTGGAGAAATGATTTTGTGACCCACAGACTGCATGGATTACCTCTAGCTGAAATGGACTAAATTTGGAAATAGAATACTGTTTCCCAAATACAACACACTCAGTTCACTGTTTAAAGGCTGCTCCATGGACCCCGGAGAAGTGATCACAGAGTGGCAAATTTATTACTGAAAGGAAAACATGAATGGCCCTAGCAAACATCTGTGACTTAACAGTTAAAATAACAGTTGTTTATGAATGTTTGAAATTCCAAGTTGTCATTTTGAACTCCACGTAGTGGTGGGAGTGGAGACACCAAGGCACTGCGATACAATCCGCCATTGGTAGCCACACATTGCTAGCCAGGGCTTATTTTTGAGTTGCTTCTTACAGCAGAAATCCCTCCCACTACTGTAATAAACTGTACGTTTCAGTCATACACTTACCGGGCTCTGGGGTGGCTTCTCTCTCCACCAGGTTTTCTATAGATTCGGCAATGGGCTGTTTCTTGAGGGTGGGGGAATCAAACAGTTCTTCTAAGTAGGGACCAAGAATTTGCTGTTGATCCTGATCCGCAGCTTGCTCTCGGAATGATTTCATTAAAAGAGTCACTTCATGCTCCTTACTGGGAGCCTAATGCTGGCTCCCATCACTCTCCATGGTGGATTCACTGACCAAGAGGGCACATCATGACAAGATCTTCATGAAATACGGTTGGCTCTGTGTTGGGCACAGCGCCCAGAACCTTGTCAAACTCATCATAAAGTGGGCATGTTGTCAAACAATTGCCCGAAGTGTGGTTCTTGTCCCTGGTCTTCTGCTACTCGCTCTTCAGACTCTTAATGCACTCCCTGCACTGATCACCTGTCTAGACAATCTGCAGATCTACCAGCTTTTTACTATCTACTAGTAGGTGTAGTCATTTTTGGTGCTTTTGCTGAAGTCCACAGTTTTACTTGCTTTACATCAGAAATCCACCAAAATTTGACTGTGCTCCCATGACCATGAAGCAGCTCACTTTGAAAAAAGCTTGATTGGCGTGCTTTTCATTGCAAACCTAGGAGGTTCTCTAATACTGTGCTTTCAGTTTGGTGATCAGAAGAAAATAGGTTAACGATTATCTAAGCTGCTGCCATTCACCAAGGGGTGTGGCTTCCATTTTCATCACAGTGGATTGCAGATTGTTGGGACTAAGAGAGGATTTAAGGAAATTGTCCCATGGAATTGTGGGATACTTCTGGCAGACTCCCAGGACTTGAGTAAAGGCTGCATCTACACTGCAAAGCAATAGGGCTGGGACCCTGGATCTCAGTTTGACTTGTACTTGGACCCTCCAGCCCTGCAGGGTCCTGGAACCCTGGGTCTGAGCCCAGGGCCGGTGCTTCCATTTAGGCGACCTAGGCAATCGCCTAAGGCACCAGGATTATTGGGGGGCAGCATTTTGCCGGGGGGTGGCAGGCGGCTTTGGTTGGCCTGCCGCAGACGTTCCTGCGGAGGGTCCGCTGGTCCCACTGCTCCGGTGGACCTCCCGCAGGCACACCTGCGGCAGCTCCACCGGAGCTGTGGGACCAGCGGACCCTCCGCAGGAACGCCTGCGGCAGGTCCAACGGAGCCGTGGGACCAGTGCGCGGGGCGGTGAAATGGCCGTGCGCCTAGGGCGCCAAAAACACTGGCGCCGGTCTTCTCTGAGCCCTGGGTTAGCGCAGTTGCAGTGCAGAAGAAAAATGGACTTAGGCTTGAGCCCGAGCCCAAGCTCAAGTAGGAGCTTACGTTGCAGTGTAGACATACCATATAAGGTCTTGTGCATGCTACTGCAAGACTTGTGCATGCTCCCTCTCTCTCATTCATGCTCTGTTTTGATTAAACAAAGAGCAAAGAGATACAAATCATAAGAGCATGCTTACCATAGTTTTTACCCAGGACTCATTTTTTAGCTACCTTTACACATTCCATTTTTGCTTTAGGATTTTCAGAACTTTTTATTCTTCTGAAGCTTAGACATACATATCATGTTCTATATCAGGGGTCAGCAACCTTTCAGAAGTGGTGTGCCGAGTCTTAATTTATGCACTCTAATTTAAGGTTTTGCATGCCAGTAGTAATTGTACCATTTTTAGAAGGTCTCTTTTTATAAGTCTATAATATATAACTAAACTATTGTTGTATGTAAAGTAAATAAAGGTTTTTAAAATGTTTAAGAAGCTTCATTTGAAATTAAATTAAAATGCAGAGCCCATCCCCCCCCAGACTTGTGGCCAGAACCCAAGCAGTGTGAGTGCCACTGAAAATCAGCTTCTGTGCCACCTTTGGCACGCGTGCCATAGGTTGCCTACCCCTGTTGTATATGCTGTATATCTATTATACACAAAATATTAGAAGCCCATCAGTGTTGACAGACCCAAAATATCTAATATTAAAAAAATCACCCCCTCAAATTCTACATTTTTAGAGACTAATTTCTCTTATAAGAAAGGCAGACTATTACTTCAAACCAGGAGCTGCAATAACTTCTCCTGAACCAGGGCTTTAATAAGCAACACAAACAAAACTCACTATGTACCAGGATCACAGATACATCTACACCATTTATCACTTATCACTGCTGGCTCCATGATTCAGAGCCAGCAGGGGTCTGAAGTTGGTAAGAATCTTACACTGAGATATTTGGAAAGCAGGATTTTAGTCAGTTTCCGTTCCCTTCTGGGTTCACAGGAATGAAGCTGACAACAGAGAGTTGATGGACTATGCAATGGGAGTGCATTCATCTATAAACATCATCCTGGATTGTTATTGTCTGAGTTGCCCAACTCCTGATATGGAATGTTAACACTGCTGTGACTTTTTTTTTTTTTTGATGTTTTTACAATGCAAGGAAGATATTTTAGAACAAAATATGTCATTTCTAAAGGGGGGAGATTGCATTTTGGAAATCATCCTATCTCTTTAAATAATAAATTTCTAATTGACATTCCAATCTTAAAAGGGGATCTGGGAAGCTGAAATTAAAGTTGACTTAAACCCTAAAACATCCACTGAATTGCACCACTAACCAGGCCTTTTTTTTTTTTTTTTGGGGGGGGGGGGGGGGGAAGGAGAGAAAGGGTCATTTAGCACAAAGTGCTCATTAACTTAAGTTCTTTCCAAGAGCTCTGACTTCCCAGTTTAATCAAGACACTAAAATAAACAGTTCATTAACTTAATTGATACCAGAGATCCTGTGCAATTCATGATGCAGAACGATCTAAAGTGTCTTTAATGAATTAGTAATTGCCAAAGGATTTCAAGAGGCAGAACTAAAGGAATTACAAAAAAGTTAGCTAAGATATTTCTTTGTTGAATGCCCTATGCAACCTGCTTAATACAAGCTGTCAGCATTTCATCTGTTACTCATAATGCTCAGAAAAAAGGCAGCATTATTCTTTTTATTTCCTGAAGTTTGTCAGTTTAAAATCGGATCCTTCATAGTACTAAGTTTCTACTACTATTTTTAATTGGCCACTGAAAGTTAGCGCGTGTATTTGTCTAAAGCAGCGGTTCTCAAGCCGTAGGTCATGACCCTGTTTTAATGGGGTCGCCAGGGCTGGTGTTAGACTTGCTGGGGCCGAAGCCAGAGCCCCACCGCCCAGACCTAGCGCCAAAGCTCTTGAGCTTTGGCCCCCCACACCCATGGCAGCAGACTCAAGTGGGCTCAAGCTTTGGTCCCCGCTCCTGGGGTCATGTAGTAATTTTTGTTGCCAGAAGGGGGTCCTGGTGCAATGAAGTCTGAGAATCCCAGGTCCAAAGGACCACAACAGTACAAAAGTTACCTACGCTACCGTGCCTTCCAATTGTTTTTGTAAATGACTGAAAGGTCTGGAGTTAACTATCTTAGTTATTCCAGTCTAAGGGGTTTTTTTATTACAAAAAAAGCATTATCTAGACAATGTTAAATAGCCATACTTTAAAATCTTACCTTAGGACAATAGCTTGCATAATTACAGAGCATATGCTACATGTAGTAGAAGCTTATAGAAATATTGTGCACATATGCAATAACAATATTTAAGATCAGAAGAGTGTACCCTGGAATTTTCTGAATGTATATTTCCACAGAACCAAAAAACCCAAGGAACTATATCAAATGACAAGACAAAAATATCCTAAACTGGAATTATGGTTTAAAAAGAAAAGTAACAAAAAATTAAGAGAAAAAATTTGGATAGCACTATTGAATTAAAAAAAAATGTGTAATGTCAAGAAGCAACAAGTTAAGGTTCAATATAAGAAGTCTGACAATCTGCAATTACACAGCTGGAGTCACCCAAACCACCTTTGCTCTATCCCCTATGACCAGCATTCTAGGCCCCCACCATTTGTGGCACATGTAAATTTGATATTTGTATCTCAGTTTGACAAATCCTGAGAGTCTTATACCTCAGGGGATTGATCCTAGTCAATCTTGAAAGTGTAACTAAGGATTTTAAGAAGTTTGCCAGCTCTGGATATCTTAAATCTAAACTGTTTTAAGACTCGCCCTGGAATTTTTATTAAGACTCAAGTTTGTGGTTTTTGTAGATGTATTTCTATTTAAGATACATGATCCTCACATATAGTGTCTGTGATACACCAGATTGTCACTATCTAATACTCTGAACGCTTTGATAGGTCAGTTGTACTTATTTTCAGTCTTGTAAAAAGAGCACACAGAATTTCCTGTGGACATCTTAAATCCAGTGTATTTTCAACTACAGACTACTGTATAAATAGCCTGAAAGATTAGTTACACGGACTACAGCACCACTCACTATGTACTAAGTGCTTTCTACACATACCTGAAGAGAAGTCAGTGTTCTGAAAAGCTTATGATTTGCTGCTACTGCAGCTATCTTGAACTAAGCAATACTTCATAGTTCGCAAGCAACAAGTAATTAGCCAAGCTACTCATGTACAAAATTAAAGCTGAATACATCCACAGTTGTCAAACTATTAAAGTGTCATTACAATATCAAAAGGTTCAGGATGTGACAAGATAATGATCCAACTTTTTCATTTGGAATTGGTTATGCCCATGTATAAGGTATTCATATGGATTTCAATAGGCAGGATTTTTAGCTCTTCCAGCATAATCTGTGGATTTATTAATATTTTAATGGGTTAATTAAGGACCATTTGGTGTGATATATTCTGCCTACATTATCAAAGCTTATTTTTGTGGATTTATAGTTCCTACTATTAGCATTGCAGCTGTCTGATGTTCAGGCATAAAGTTACATGCAGCGTTACACACATTTTTAGAATACATGCATTCACCCAGCACAGACAATACAATGTACATGTATCAGATCTACGCACATATTTTGTAGCTTGCATCAGCTCCATGTACATTTATTAATGTATAATGCTTGCATTATGTGCCAGATAAGAACGCCACCAAAAACTAGCTGAACTCCCTCACCCTTTAAATAAGGGCTCAATTGTGGCATTAAGCCATAGCCTTGTGTTGGCATAGCATTGTAAAGCATTCTCCTAGACCTCTGTGGGTGTATTAGAGGGAGTAAAATCTATGACACCCCACTAAGCGGTGTGTCACACTCCTATCTTTCCCTCCCTCCCCTCTACCATTAAGGCTGGACAGCAAAGCTAGCAGGCATGGATGGGCGCAAAGCCATGATCTTCCCTACTCCTCCCCCTGTTTTGAGGGGAGCTTGCCCTAGGCAGAAGTCACTTAGCAATAGCATCTGCACACCAACATGCATGGGAGCTGCAACTCTATCCTACCCATGCAGGAAGCGCAAGGGGGAAGAAGTAACTTATGCTTCCAACCACACTGCACAGCTGCATAAGAGGCAATCTACAATCTAGCCCCAAAATAGAGCCTCCATCCACTCAAAAATGAGTCATAAATGCTTCTCCCTTTTTGAAATTCCCTCTGATATTCTAATGGCTTTGAGCTGTAAAGGGGGAAAATAAAGAAATTTCAACTAGTCAGAACACGCATGTCTCAAAAATGCCTTGGCCAGTTTCTCCTTAAACTACCTAGAAAGAGTTTTGTCCTGGCAGAGGATCCTGCATGCAAGTTTCCACTTATTGTGATTAGAATGTGATGAAACAATGTAAGGAGAAATCAACCTTCACTATATCATGAGTATTTCCATATGCATATAAATATGGAGATATTATAAAAAGGTATGCAACCCATGCTCTGTGAGCCCCTACAGTTTTCACAGTGATATAAATGTGCACTAATCAATGCACCAAATATACTTAAAAACAAAATAAGATGTCTCAACGACAGACGTATTCAAACTCAACCAGCGCAGCCCATGCCCTCCCTAAATGTCTGAGTAATTAAGGCCCTTGCAGTAAATCTGAAAATTAATAAAACACTTATTACATATACTTATGCAGACAGTTTGTT
Source organism: Gopherus flavomarginatus (assembly GCF_025201925.1). Lineage (NCBI taxonomy): Eukaryota > Metazoa > Chordata > Testudines > Testudinidae > Gopherus > Gopherus flavomarginatus. Next base: position 33,508,703 of record NC_066628.1, read on the forward strand.
GTGCACATGCAAAACAAGTATCTAAATCCAGTATTTTTTTTATACCTGCACAATGCAGACATCCAAACATGTTTATTTTAAGTTGGGAAAATAAAACTACTCCTATGCACACAAGTTATGTCTTCTTTTTTAAACTTGTTACAGTAGTGGTGAAAAGGGCAAAGAGAAAAGAATACGGTAAAGCAAGATGAGTAGACATGCTGCATCCTATTCTTTGTAAAACCATTCCAGCTTTCCAAAATAAAATAAATTGGAGTGTGTTTACACACAAATAAACAAGCCTATCGTTTCATTGACTATTGCATATATAGCAATACTAAAATGGCTGAATTTCACAAATTAATAACTGATTTAGTTCTATATATAAACACAACAACTTCAAAGGACAAGTGAATTTTCCATAATACTTTTTGGTCAAAGATTTAGTAACTTTGGTAGAGAAAGCATTTCAGCATAAACACTTGAGCCTTGTTACTAAAGAACCAGCATCACCACAAACTCCAAAATTCTTTTGCAAACATTTTGATAACACATACGTAGAGCAGTTTTTAAATTTTACATCCAAGTTATTATTCTTATTCAATATAAGGTAAATTACATTTGAAAAGAAATGAAATGAGAACTGCTTAAATCCACTAGCTACTTTCACTCCTAGAAATTGCCTAGTCTATTTTTCAACACCCTGGGTGAATTCCACACATATGTCCACTCACCATAGACTCTGGGTATCATGGTGGTGAGGGAGAACTGGAGTTCTATTAAGGAGTGGAGGGGATAGGAGAGCAGTTTCTGGAACAGGGAGAGGAAATGGAATTAGAAAGTAGCTGTGGCTTAGGACAAGCCATAAAAATATTCAGATTGCAGTTCCTCTTCTACTTCATCTCCTCCCCAACAACCTGAAACCCCACTGCCCTAACAGAATGATCCCCCATACGGTCCCTCTCCTTCCTTGACCCTCACACACAACTGCTTCTCCTCTCATGCCATCATTCATAGCCCCCCCTGTCCAAAACTTCCTACTATGCCAACTTGCCACTATTCCCAACACCAATCACCCCCATCCTGCCCCTGCAAAAAAAGCCCTGCAGCCTTTCCCTCCTCTCCACTCCCTGCTTAACATTAACTTCTGCTTAATTCCTGCATGCAAAAAAAAAATAAAAATTAGAATTTAAGAGCTCACTGTGATTAAGTAAACTGGTTTATTGCACAGCTGCAGTGCTGTCTCTAACCACCAGTTCTCCTCCATGCAGTCCATGGACAAACTTTGCAAGGAAATTTGTTTTCAAGTGTTATATGCAGCCATTCATAAAAAAAATCCTGAAGGGCCTATCAAGCATACATTTAGAACATGAAAATCATTGACCAAGATTTTCAGAAGTGACTAGCGATTGTCTGTGCTCAACTTGACACACTTTAAAGGGGCTCTTTTAAGGTATCTTGAGCTGGGTACAGAAAAAAAATCGAAGTGAAGAAAATCACTAGTAACCTTTGGAAAATCTTGGCTTCCACTTCTACAATAATCATGGTCAGAGCTCAGCCTTATTTACTAAATACTTTGTACTAATGTGCCTTTCTTCTAAGGTTCAAAACGCACTTGAACCTCACAATTCCTCTATGGTAGGTATTCTTCCCATTGCATCGATGAAGAAATGGAGGCACAGAAAGAAAACTGACTTCCACAAAAATCACCCAGCAAGTCTGTAGAAGAGCTTAAACTAGAACCCAAAACACTTTTATATCTCTATTACATATCCAAAGTAATGTGCATGACTAGTTTTCCCCTGTTGATTTATGACTGCATGATAAATCCTGAATATAGGCATTTATAATAGAAACAGAATTGTTAATGTCTCACAAGAAACGGATGTACATTCTATATAAAAACAATATTGATTAACTACCCTATTTCCTTTATTCTTTACTGTATAAAGGAATAGGCCTGTATTTCCCCAAGATATACGTGCTCCCACTCTTCACAACAACTATAATGTAGACATCCAAACATGTTTATTTTAAAGTTGGGAAAATAAAAAAACTACTCCCATTCTGTACAGACATCCATTGTGATGTTACAGGGCTGATCATTCCACACCTTAAATAAAGGGCAAGAGCTAGTAAATTTAGTAGTTATGAAATTCTGTATTTTTGTACTCAATTTTTGCATTCAAAAAAACAACTCTCTATAGCAAACCATTTTTTTTTCCTGTTTAGAAACATACTGGTGGTGGCTATGCCCTGTAGCTAAATAACTGTTCATATGAAATGGAACACTTCAAATGTGTTTAGTTTAGAAAAAATTCTGATGATCTATCCTGTGAAAGGGTGGAAGTTTTACCCATTTCTTAGGGATTTCAACTGTAAACTAATATCTAAGAAATGGATGAAACTTCCACCCTTTCACAAGTTCTCTGTAGTTATATATCTACATTTAATGTTGCTGGAAGGATAGTTACATATTGGCTCAAATGGCCATTTGCCCATGAATCTTTTCTACTTAATAAACTGGTAGCACAACATATAAGAGATTTTTTTTCCCCTCATACTTAAACATGTACTCGTTTACTGTGCTACTTGATTCATTGGGCCAAACCACTGTCCAGTATTCTACCCTCCAAAAGTGTTAAACTACATATCAACTTCTAGAGATAATCACAGTATATTGTAACAGTCCAAAAGAAAATATGAAGCAATATCTACTCTTTCCTTCAACTCCAAGTTCATATTCTACAACAGAAATTTAAGAAAAATTGACCAGTAAAGTGAGGTAAAGTGTATGGACCGTACTATATTCAGGTATTATCGGTCAGCCGAACAGCCATTATTTTGCTTGACACTGAAGATTTAATGTGTATGTGATTTTCAGTGTATTTCCATAATAAGTTTAACAGTATAAATATTTCAATTATGTATTTATAATGCATAAGATCTGGAAAGAGCGGATGGTAGTTCAGTGCTCACCACCACATGGGGACAGAGTTCCCTGACAAAATTCTCTTTTATAGTTATGTGCACTCAGGTTGACCTTGTATGTTTTGCTTCAGGATGTGATGGACCACACTGAGTGTTGAATCCTTTGTCTATGATGCCACTTACAAAGTTAAGATGAAGACTAAACCTTTCTTTAAGCTCTTTCATCATTGAAGTGACCAACACCAGTAAAGATGCCATTTTTTCTAGGCCAGACTAAATCAGCAGTTAGGCTTGCATTACTGAACATCAGGCAGCCAGGGACAAAATTCTGAACAAACAGGGAGAGAGATATAATATAAAGTGCTAAAACATTCCTTCTCAACAGAAAGTTTCCAACAAATCCCACCCCTTTCTATTTTATTTCAACAAGTTAGTGGCCCATGTAACATTTGACAATAGTTATTTTGTGTTATTCAATAAGACACAGAATTTCCTCAGTGTTACCGTACTTCAAAGCCAGCAAAAGAAGAGTTAAAGAAAAAGGGGTAGCATTTGCATTGTAACAGCTGAACTAAAGTGCCTTTTAAAAATAGCATATTTTGTGTAATGGTCTAGTTCGAAGAGTTTGTCTCTAAGGGCTTGATCCTGGTCTCATTCAAATCAATGGAAAAGCTCTGACTGAAGGATGCAGGATCAACACCTAAATCCCCATGAGTAACTACACACAAACTCAATTATATACAGAATCACAACTACTCTATTGAGCTTTAATAATTATTGTGATGTTCAATGCTCATATGGCCTTTGAAACTGAAACATAATTAATCAAAGCACTATTCTGGTTTTAATAAAGTGAAAACTAATACATGAGTGATCAAAATAATTAACACAGTGAAATTTATCAAAGTAAGTATTTGCACATGCATGTCATCACTAGCTATCAAAACTCATCATTCAGTGCACAGCCTCTCTGCAGAAAATCCAGGCGTGTATTGAACTTGCTCCATAAGAAGAGGACTTTAGGGGACAAAATTACAGGAAAGAAAACATGAACATCAGATGGTACCACCGCTTCTAGAATGTCATTTGAACATTGTCACCACATATTTGAACGTGAATAAAATGTTCAAAGATCATAGAAAGTAAGCCATCATTCTCAAGCTGATCAGAAGTTATTCTACTAGTACTGGTGTAGTTTACTGTTTCTCTTTCTCATTAAAAAGTCATGTCTGACCCTGATGCAGTTTACATTATGGACTTCCATAACGAAATAGTACACTCCACACTCTTTATTAATGTTAACATACCACAATGAAGTTTCAGTTAATGAATTTTAATTTGTTGCTTGACAATTAACATGGAATTTTATACTACAACTTACAATAAGTTCTCCATAATCAATAACATCCTCACAGCAAAACCAGAAGGGTTCAAAGATGTCTCAGCACCATTATGTAAACGCTTGATATTCTTCTTGCTGGCCAGCCTGAAAAGTAACGTGACAATGATCAATAAGGTGCTTTTCTTCTGACCTTCAGAAACCTAAACAACAAACATGGTTTCATTTTCACTGAAGTTATATTAAGACAAGTACTTGTCAGTGGAATTTTACATTAATTATTTGTTTCCAATTATTTTTGGATTATGTTAAACTACTGACATTGGTAATGATTCATTTGCATTTTTGCATGTGCAATACATACTTTTTGCCATACTGGTATTCTACACTTTCACAATATTTCTTCTCACTATGGCTCAATACAGTTTTTAACATATTATTACAATCAAAATAACTCAATGACTGTTGTACTTTACACTAAAATACCCTCATCTTATTTTTCTAAGGACAAAAATAGTTACACATTCACTTAAAAATGATAATAAAATAGTGATGGAAAATGTTTGTAAATTGTATCTTCTAAGGCAAAAATATTAATAAAATATACTGAAAAAAAGGAAGCTGAATACATCAGGGCTCATTTTACTTCAAGTCGTAATTTCTGCATTTGGTACTGACTACACTTCTGCTGAAAGTGTGCTAGCAAAAACTGCCAGGGCTTGAAAAATAACGCACTTGCCAGAGGTGAGCAGGAAACTTTCCCTGGTGACCTGGGCATCTTATCAGTTTTCTCCATAATTTAAGCCTTTTTAAAAAAAGTTTCTAGCCTTTATAGCTGCAAAGATACCCCTCCATATCTGAACCAGTGCTATGTTGTCTTATTGAATCTATCCAAAATGATTAGAGGTGTGAACTGACTTTAGTTCAAATCCTAGCTCTGCAGTAAGCCAGAGTAACCAGGTCCAATATTGGGAATTTCTCTAGGGCTGACAGTCATTCTTTTCCTTCATATTCCCAAGGCCACTGTACAGCAGCAGATACACCATATGGATGTTTGTGCAGCCACAAAATAGCCTCCTCCACATCATTTGCTATACTGTGTGAGTGGAAGTGATGCACTGTTAACCAAATCCATCAGCACCTTATCCAAATACCCACTATTCCAAGAGGTGCTCATTTCTCATACAGACTCCCCAGAATCCTGTCCCATCCCCCACAAGGTTGAACTACAGTGTTTCCGCTAGTGGATCTTATTTACTTTGAGGATTCTCAGAAATTCTCCCACCATCACTCCAGACTGGTTATGAGCATTTTTAAATCACATCATTTAACGCTTCCCAGAGAAGAATGGGAGAATTTCAGAAAATCTTCAGTGTAGGCAGAGCCAAAGAGAGTCCTCTATAGCTGCAGAGTAGGGTGTAATATGTCCCTAAGAGTGATATGAACCATTTCCATTCATCTCAACAGAGTGTTGATTCTAAAGATTTTAACCTCATGAAACTGGAATAATATAACTGGAACTTTAAAAAAGCTGCAATGCACTCCTCCTCACACACAGTTGGGGACTAAGTCTCCAGTTGTAGGCTACTGGATGATTTCCCAAGATCTGAACTTTGTTTAAACATGGGGGTGGTCACCATATTTAACTGAACACATTGGACAGAAACTTCCCAGCCCTCCCAAAAAAAAAAAAAAAACTACTTGGGAAAGGAGGGTTCTAAATAGAGAGTGGTTCTCAGAAAACAAAAATCCATAACTGTCAGGGAAATTGTCTAGGAATAACCATTTAAATAGTTGGTGCTAGAACCACTTCAGCATGTACAGGATTAACTGGGCCCAGAAACATAGCTTAGTATTACTGTAAGCAGTACCAATGAGCATCACCAATTTATCTCACAGATTTGACCTTACCCGAACGAGCAAACCATTAACTATGACACTGGTGGGAACAGGATTACTGAACAAACTGATTGTTAATTTGTAGTATTGCTCAGGTAAAAAAAAAAAACCTGTATAAAATGAGGACAAAAGGTATTTGGTCTGGATATATACAGCCACTTAACATTATGTTCCAGGATTAAGTCCCAGAAAGAACAGCCCTTTCATTTCAGGAGGGCCATCTTCTTCCTCTCCTTTTTGAGAGGAAATGTCAAATAGGAAGAATAAATGGCTTCTTAAAACTTGCTGGGATAGCCGTATACTCAATGTAATTGAGCTATAAAGACTGGTTGCTTTCAAATCCATGTGGCCACACGGCTGGCATTCCAAAAATTCTACAACTGAGAATGATCAGAGGATACATGCTCAAAAAGAACCAGCAACCGAGGCCAAAGTGTTCAACTGCTTCCCTTCAGCTGCAGCACTGTAATGCATTATTGCTCAAAGCAGCCTTTTAGACACTGGAACCTCTTCTTCCCTATTCCTGCTTTAACTTTTCTCAGCCTCCACTAGCAGAAGCCTCGCTACCATTAATGACCAACAACTACTTTGCCTGACAAGCACTTTTAAACCCCAATGTTCCACTCCCTCACACAGTGTCCTTCCTCCAAAATAGTCCCCTAATTACTCAGACCCCACCCCAAAAGCTAAAATCAAGTCAGATGGATGGGATTCCAAAAGCAAGGCAGAAAAAACATAAATCATTGAAGTTGCTGAGAAGGCCTATGAGCTGCAGAGCTACCCCTGGGATCTCTGAAAGATAGTGTTCAAATAGTTTGCTTTCAAAATTAGCTAGTTAGAGTGCTTGGGGCAAACTGCTGTAATGCTGCTAAATAAACTAGTATTATGGTGTAGTTAAGCACCCACAATGAGAACTTACCATATGGATACTGCTTTACATTAATGTTACCCCACACTCATACCTGCACACAATGAAAATATATCCTACATATTCAAAGACTGACAGGAAACTCAACAGGGCATTACATTCGCAAAGAAGCAGGAAATACCTGCCTGCCTACCCACCCTTCAATAGAAGTACATTCTCAAACCTTTAAAACCAGGGAAAAGATTGCCAGTGCCAATATTCTTTGTCCATTAAAATATCTATCACATTTTTCAAAAGGTGAACAGAATTCTCCTCTATGAGGCTGCCAGAGAAACATCTTAATAGCTCTCATATCCATCTAAGATATCACTGCTTTATTTGTTAGGATGCTAGCCTCAGACTTGGGAGATCTAGGGTCAATCCCTTGTTCTACCACAGATGTACTGTGTTTCTCTGGACAACTCACTTGGTCTCTCCGTCCCTCAGTTTCACGCATCTGTAATATATGGTAACAGTACTGCCCACCTCACAGGCAATTTGTGAGGAAACATATATTAAAGATTGTGAGACGATCAGATACTAAAATAATGAGAGCTATATACGTACCTACGTTATAAAGATACTATTTTTCTACCAAAAAAAAAAAATCCATGTTCAGCTATTCAAGTGATCCAATTAAATAAATATTTTTAGGTAGTTTGTAATTACCTAAAATATTTCTTGTTCCATAAATGAGAGACTTCACCTATATTTCTAAACTTTCCTAGTTCTTAAACATAGCTAACATTTCTTTGCTTTGAGCATGCATATTCCTAGTGACCTGGTCTGTTTATTAACAATCATTTGTTCAGCATTTTCCATTTCAAAGCACGGGAGTAATATTAATTCATATATTAATCTTCATATATATGAAGATTATAAGATTGTTCCAAAGTTCTGTATATCTACCTAATACTAAGCTATGAGGAAATTTTAATGACGATCAACCAATTTGTGCAATATTTCTGACATACTAAAAGACCATAAAACAAGTATTCCATAGAAAGTTTCACTTACCCATGATATATCAATCTCACAAAGTCAATCTCAGATCCTTGCTGCTTTCTAAACCAAACTGAAGTTCTGTTGTCAGAATAAGATGCCAACTTGAATGTACTTGAATTTATCCACTTCATTGATTTTCCAATTCACTCCATTTTTCCAAACATTCTTCTGAATCACAAGAGGACTCACTTTCAGAAACTCCAGTTTGTTAGTCTGTCGAAATCAAAGTAGGAAAAGTTAAAAAAGTTACAAAAAAATAATAGTGGAAATTAAGGTTCATGCAAACACATGCTTCATGCCTTACGTACTTCACCATATTAGCGAGGGGTTTGGACACACCATGCAATGCCATTGTAATGTCCTAGGATCTCAGTGTCCCCTGCACACATTAAAAATACATTTTTAAAGGAAGTTAGATAACTAAAATATGGACCAAATTAAAGTATTCAGTAACGCTGTTGTGGATAATTGAAACCTAAAGAAAGAGTAATGGACAAGCATACCTATTTGAGGCTCCTTTGATCTCAACTGTGAATGCCTCAGTTACTGTTCATATTGCAGTAAAAGAAATCAGTAGAGTCGACTGATGGTGTGGTTGCCTCGAGGAACACAGCACTATTTTAGGTAGGTTAACATGTCACTTTGTATGTAATAGCATTCCAAAACAGGCAACAATGAAACATTTGTCTTTTGAGCAAATTTAACAGCACACACAATAATCGCATTAGTCTGCACGCTGCATTCTGCTACAAGTATCAAAATTTACTCACAATTTCACTGTAAAATACCTGAGACACTATATTTTCTTGTTATGTCAGTGTACTTTACATACAATTATGGAAGGCAGCAAACAGTGATGCAGGTTTGCTGTGTGCCCCCCTTGAGGTTTCCAACTTTCCCACAACGTACTTCAGGTTTTCCCCTCATCTGGACCATCCAAAAACATTCAATTTGTTTTTAAATAAGAGATAAGAGCATGAATGGTATGGGTTTCTAATAAGCAAAATTAAAAGTGATAATAAACTGATGCAAAATAATATATTCAGACATAAAACATGCAAAAACAACAATGTCACTAACGTGTCATCAGTCTCTGTTGAACAGTGATCAGGCAAATCCCTCTCTTCTTTCACAGTTATGATTCTTACATCTTCGGGTCCAGAACAAATAGATTCTTTAGATAACTGGTCATCATTGTCATATCTGTATCACAGAAATATGCATAATTAATTAATATTGCTTACGTCTACATTTATTCTCTTCAAGCATTCCAAAGGAATATATTTAACTTTGAAAAATCATTAAAATTATAAATTCTATAGATATCATTAAAAGTTCTAAAATCTATAGATAATGGGAAGACCAACATCTCTTTTGTGCACATTCTGAGGTTTCCAATTTTATAAAAATGGGATGTCAATTTTTCTGTACATAAACTCTCTGAACTGTCATTAAAAAGACTTCCCTGTGATCTTTTAAGCACAAATTAATTTTTTTTATACCAATCAAGTAAAAATAGAGAATGTTACTAACGTTCCATCCGCTGCTATTAAAGAAGTGTCATCTGGCAACTCTCTTTCCCCTTTCACTGTAATTCTTCTCACATCTTCAGGCAGGGAACATATTGATGCTTTTGACAATGGGTCACAGTTGTCATACCTGTATTACAAAAATATATTTGGTATTAAATTAACTCTGAGAATAATCTTTGGTTCATTTAATTGTAATAAGTTGCAGTGATATTTTACTTACAAATCTAGTAAAAATCCTGCAACCTCTGCATCATTTCTGAAATCCAATTTTTCCTTAAGTGTCAACCATCTATCAATATGATTTCCCACATAGATTCTTGTTTTCCCTCTTCTTCTATCGAGACTTTGCTTCCTCTTTTTCTTTTCCAAGCAGGACAATACAGGGGGTCTACCGCATCTCTTTGCCGGTAATGACATTGTAAGCTTAGAAATAAAGAGAAATAATAGTAAAAATGCAGTTCATGGCAATTATGCAGATGTCAGCGTTCTAAGTCATCACTGTAAATGCTGATTTCAAACACTGCAATATTTATAGACATACACAGGACAAAATATACCAATTAAATCATCTTACACACAGGTCAGGCTCAACGAGAACCAAGGTTCTGTGGAGCCTGCCCAGAGAGCTGCTGAACACCTCTATCTCCTATCCACTTTAAACAAGGATTCAGCACCTCTCTGAGGAGCACATACATAATTGAACGTGGATCACAATATACACTGTAAGATCAACTAACATCCATGCGTGCTTACATATAGTAGCTGAGTTAAAAAAACTGATTTCTTGTATACCCTTCCCCATCTATGAAAAAAAATTAACTGCTACAAGTTTTTAACCCCTGTTATCCGGCACCCTCCACTCCCCTTCTCGCGGCTCTCCTTGCTCCTGCAGCTTCCCCCTGGTCGGAGCAACTCCTAACCTCCACTTTCCCCCTCGACTGCCCAATTTTGCAGCTCTTCTTCCCATGGTGCGGCTCGCTCCCTCGCGGGATGCAGGAGCCTCGCACGGTTGCCGTCCTTAACCTCGTCCGTCGCTCCCACAGCGAGGGCAGGAAGCTTCAGGGCTTCACCCGGGAAGAGAGGGAGCTGAGCGCCCACCCCCCTGCCGGCGGCGCCGGAGCGGCCGCTGCCCTGCGGTGCAAGCTCAGCCTGGGCAGTGCCAGCGGGACGGGGACGGGCCCGTGCGGGAAGCGTTGTGTCCCGGGGCTCCCCTCGCCTGGCTCCCGCTCCCACAGCCCCGGAATCCCATCACCGCTCCCCTTCCGGGCACCTGGCGGGGCAGGGTCCCGTCTCCCAGCCGCGCCCCTGCCCGTGGGGCCGCTCGCTCGCTTCCCAGCGGGGAGTCACGGCTCAGGAGCCGCCGCCGGCGGCAGCAGCAACAGCAGGTGCGCGCGGCCCAGAGCGACGAGGTCGCGCGCGCGACCCCCCGAACCGAGATAAACATGGGACACGTGACCGCCCGATCCTGGCGCAGGATGATGACGCATATTTTGGGTTGGGAGGGGGAAGAGGCCCGCCGCGCCGACCGTCTCGCCTTTCGGGCGAGCAGCAGCCCCTCACCACGGAGTCTTGCAGCCGCCGGCAGGGCGTGGGGGCTCGCCGTGGAGAAGCGCTGCGGATAGAGCGATAGGAAGTGTAAACTCATGTGCCCCGCACCCCTGTATCTCCCCAGCCACGTTAGTGTCATTCATCCACCTGCTCGCCCACGCCGCAGCATGTCACCCTGTTCAATGCCATTGGCTAGCAGCAGTGACTGGAAAAAAAGGAACTCACCAGACACTCTGGCTGTTCCTCTTGGTTACTAGGCTCTGTAGAAGAGGGTAAGTGAGTTCCTGGTATAAACACACATCAGATTCATAAAACCCAGAATCCACAACATTATTTTGCGATAAAAAGTTTAACTTTGCAGTGCCACTGGCCAATAAGCTACCAACCCTACCATCTAAATTAGCAGCCATCATCATCATTTTTATTGATCCATTGCGGAAAAATGAATACACTTTACTGCTGGTTCCAAAATAAAACTTGATTAACTCAATGAAAAGTTAGAGATATTCTTTTATTTTTATTCAGTATAAGTTTTACATAATATCTTGTATGTGGATATGAAACAAGTCCATTATCTATAACATGCCTCTTGCAATCAATATTATTGCTACTGATACTGCAGTAGTACCCACAGCCCAAATAGGGATCCAGGCCCCATTGTGCTAGCACTGCACAGACACACAAAAAAAAGGTGGTTGTTGCCCTGAAAAGTAAGTCATTATATGTTTGCTTTCTTTTATTACTTAAGGGCTAAATGAGCAAACCTGCATTTTTTTGTGCTGAACTTCTGTAAACATGGTTATCTGTATGTACACACATACTTTTCAAGCACTGTCTTTGGATCACATCATGTACAAGAACTTAATTCTGTCTTATGCTAGAAGAGTTCTCACACTGTACTCTTAAATGTCAAATATTCAGACTTATTTGATGTACATTACGAGATAAGCATGGCTGTCTGCAAGGGAAATTGGGAAGTGCCAATTGATTATAAAAACAGTGACTACTCGCAACCTTATTAATTAGGTTAAACCTAAAACCAGAATGAAAACAAATCACAGAGTAGGAGCTTCTCAGTTGGGTGACTGATGGCAAGTCTGATCTATTCAAAGCAAGAATTAATTGCTTGGAGATAAAGACTGGCAGCCATGAACTAGTGTCTAAAGTTGACATGGAACTGATAAACCAGAATTAAAGCTTAGAACTGGGTTCTTACAAGTCCAACAGGTTAATTAACAAAAACAAACAAACAAACAAAAAAACACCCTGAATCATTTGGGTAGTAAGAGCTCACCTACCCTTCACAGCCTGTAGTGTCCTGAAGAACATGAAACAATACTGTTTCTTAAATCTGCTATTAAAAACTAAGAGATATCTACAACAGATGACCAAATGGGTATGAAATAGGCAAATACTTGCTACAAAGGATCTGAAAACAACAAGACTGTAGTTAGAAGGTATCTTTCAAACAAGTAAAGACTGAATAGTGGAAGCTGCTTAGATGTAAAGGAAGTCCTTAAGAATGCTAAAATATTCAAGATCCAGTCCCAGGAACCAGAAGAGAAACTAAAACATTGAGACAATATAATTTTAATATTCCTTTAATAAGAATATTTAGTAAATACTTTACAAACAATATAAAATACACTGCTCTTCAAAGTACCAATTAATACTATGCACAAAGGAAATACTTTCTGTATTAAATAATTTTACCTTTCTGAAAGGTCAGATTCAGAGCCAATAGGAGAACCTTCACCTGAATACCAGGAAGCCTGATTGTATGAATACTGACTTATCTGTTAAAAGGGAAATATTCAAATTAATCATATTACGAAAAAATCAGAAATAGAAGATTCAGGAATAATAATTTTGAATAGAAAACTCATATTTAAAAGTTAGGCCTATGTTCTTGGAATACATTACTGTATATCCAGGAGACTGGATACCATGCAATTACACTAATTTCTTAGGCTCTCTAGTGTCCCGTGCACATATTGAAAGTACATTTTTAGAAAGATCACTAAAATATGTACCAAATTAATCATCAATTCTTATGGATAACTGAACCTAAAGAAAGAAATGGACAATCATACCTACTGGAGCTTTTCTTGGTTTCTACTGTCAAGATGTGAATAGGTTTGGTGGAAGTACAGTAAGAGGTCAACCAAATCGACTGGCAAAACGATATTGTTACCTCCATGAGCGCCACACTATTTTAGACTGATGTTATAACATTTTATAAGAATCATTAAAAGTGGACACAAATGGATACAAATTAAATGTAAGATGAGCAAAATGAACTGCACACAGCAATACTACTGGTCTGCACAATGTTTGCTGGATTGACTATCCAACGTTTACTCAATCTCAAAACTAGAGCACTTGACTGGAATAGAACGTGGCCCTAAATACATTGGAAATATTTTCAATAGGGACTTCATGAACTAGCAGAACCACATATGCTTTAAAACTGACCGTTATTTTAAGGGATTGCAGAGTCCTTCATTGCAGTGCACACACTCAATGTCATAACGCACACTTTAAAAGACATCATCAGCACAGGACGGAACGTTAGTAAGTGGTGTCTGGCCATTCCATCTCCTTCACAGTTCCTTTATATATCTCGTTATGACTGTCACATGTATGTTAAAAGACTATGGCTGTTAAACAAAGAAAAAAAGTTTTACACTCATTTCTGTACGAGCCCTTAACAAATACATTTAAATGTGAAGCTTGCTTAAACACATTAATATGGAATGGATTGTGTAGACCAGCAAAATTGCTCTGTCCACCTTGAAATTGTTGCTGATCTTAAAATGACCAAAGTCCTTCCCTCCCTCCTTCCCTCCCACCCACTCAATCTCTCCAAAACATATATTTCTGAAGTCAAGAAAAAAAGGTGAAGAGAACATTTCAGTTTGTAATAACCAATGTTAAAGGACCAACATCAGATTCAAAATGATATCTTTAAAAAGATACCGAGTTTCTTCATCTGTGTTACTGAGAACCACTTACATTACTAAAACCTGAAGATTTAAAAGACCACATTATTTTTTACTGTTATTTATGCAATTTATTTTGTGTAGTTCACTCAGCATACCCAACCAAATAGATTACCTAATTTGAATTTCCAGCTCTTGTGTCCTTGTGCAAAGCTTCAGTGTCTGGGTTGTAAACACAGCAAGGTACTGTTTCAGTTAAAACAGTTAATCTTCCCACTCTATTTATTCACTTTTATTAATATTGATTTTACAACTTTTTGTTGTGTGTGCTTGTCACGTATCCTTACATTTTGTCACTAAAGTAACTGATTCAAGCCCTTTAAAATACTTAGTGTGTGTGTATACACACATGCCACCTCTATATATACACACACACACACACACACATTATAAATACAGCAGCAGCTGCCATTTAGAATTGGATTTACAAGGCCAACAGCTCTGAATGGCTTACAGAAGCAACCACTCCATGTACAGCACTAGTGGGAAGGCAACAGTTTGGATGCTCACTTCTCCTCACCCCAGAGACAGGGGAATCCAACTGAGCACACTAGATGCAGCAACATTCCCCCCCAAAACTGTGGCCCACACCAACAGCCATCCAGGGAGGAATTTCAAAACATAATATTGGCTAACAACAGCAGCTACTCCAATAGCAGCCCTTCACTGTACCTGCACTCTTCTAAATCCACTCTGTCCTTCTGATGTCAATATCACATTAAATATCCCAGAACTCAACACAACTGGACTCTCCATTGTTACCTGTCTTAAATCTATTAATCATTAATTGATTTTGCTTTCCTTCATAGCTCTGCTGCACAAAGTATTCCTTTCAACCTCCTGATCCTTAACTTCCTGTGTGTGCAAATACCAATACAGAATGGAAATATCAAGGCATCTAACGCTACAAATCTATGTAGCCAGTTAGCTTACTTTGGTAACCCTCATCCTGCTTTCCCTCCTAGTCCCTAACATTTTTGCGCTCACTTGTTACATCTGTCTAATTGTCACAAACTAAGCTCCTTGCAGCAAGGAGAGTGACCTTTTTATTTTGTGAAAGGTCTAGCATGCTTTCAGGAATACATAAACACATACATACTTGTTTATAACTGAAAATTTAATTATGTTTAATCTATCCATTTTAAACTTTTGAAATAAGCAGCATTGTTTGCATTGTCCTGACTGTTGTGTTCTGCATTGCTGCATGAGAGAAACTTAGTTTTAATTTTTAAACTAACTTTCTTACTATACAGACCAGAAGTGATAGGGCATACTGCTACGCAGGAACACATTCAGTGATTGCAGGCTCCATAGCACCTCATATGATTCTATTTTAATCATTTTGGCTAAATGAAAAGCAGCACTAATGTGCTAATTGACTTTAAGGACAGCAGTGTTGATTTGGGACATCAAGGATATGACAGAAAGAGAAAATATGCAATTTCTCACGACTTCACTTACTCTGGACCAGGAAAGAAGTCTACTTTTGAGTATGTAACAAGTTTTAAGAGACATGACAAAGCATCTCTTGAAACACTGAGTGAAAAAGATTATATACAATTGCTTCAGGTTCTTTCCAGTTTGATTTCACTACAGCTGCTTTTTGACATGTGCCATATAAAAGCTGTTGCACTACTGGCTGGAAATTTTCAGCTAATAAACCAAACTCAATGTGGATTACTAGGGAAGTCAGATTTCAATTTAAATTGGAGAAGTAAAACGCATTTCTAACATAAAAAAAATATTTAATATAAAACCCAGTCTCCAGTGGTTTAAGAAAGCAACACCATGCAATAAAATAGAGAAATAAAAATAGCTATTTCTTGCTTCCAATAAATTGCAAGGTACCAAACTGAAAAACAATGGTCTTGTGAGAATCCAAGAAGAGCAGGTCTCAATATTCAAGTTAACTCTTGTAAACAGTGTTCTAAAAAGGAAACAAAACTTAGCCCTTTCAGTTATTTTGGATACCAGCAAATATTTTAAAAATATTTTTACTTTATCAAAAATTTGTAAAGGTAGTGAAAAAAAAAGTATCACTAACTTTTCATCAGTCTGTACTGAAGAGGAATCATCCTGCAATTGCCTCTCTTCTTTCACGGTTCTGAATCCTCTACTTTGTGGTAAAGAACAGGCTGATTCTGCAGTCAGTTGGTCCTCATTGTCACATCTATATTACAAAAGGTTTGATATTAGTAAAATATTTAAGAAAGCTTAATGTTAGTTTTATAATTGTTGTCTTTGAAAGTCCCATGGCTTGAAGAATTTTCTCACAACGCCTACTCAACCATTAACTCAAGCTGCTACATCAGGTGAAATACTCCGGCTGCCAAATGCCCTGCCAAAATCATGCATATTTTATGTCTATTGACCCATCTTCAAACCACCTAATGAAATACATGATCATTACCCCATCCCACCCACCAACCTACACTCTGCTGCTGCCTCTGCTCTTCTCCT
>NC_066628.1:33525504-33545871 GCF_025201925.1 Gopherus flavomarginatus
CTGTGTCTGTGCCCTGTGCCTCTTGTGCTCCAGTATGAGGTCATACAGGCGATGGGCAGACATACCACCACTACAGTTCCTTCCCAACCTCAAAGCCTAGCAGGATTCCAAAGCAGAGGAGGAGGGAAGGTAGTGGAGCACCACAGAGACAAAAAATCTCCAAGAATCATAGTTATTGTACCAATTGAATAACCTCTCCTCCTTCGAGTTATTGTCCCTATGGGTGCTAGTAAGGAGATTCCCGAGCAGTGCCTCAGTTACAGAGGAGAGGGCTGAGGAGCAGGTATGGTACAGACTGAATAACAGCTTTGCTAAAGGATGCATCCTCTCTGGAAGCATATGCTGTAGAATAGTGTTGGGAAAATGTGTGTACAAACACCCACCTGGAGGCCTTATACAAATGTCCTCGCAGGGTATGTTTTTAGGTAGGGCTATATTAGTGGATTAAGCCTAGTGGAATGGGCAATTATCTGGAGGAGGGAGTATGCACCCTGAATCCTCATAATGTGCCAAAATGCAACCTAAAATCCATTTTGACTATTTTTGGGTGGAGGAGACTGGCTGTCCCCTTCATTCTCTCAGTGACTGTAACCAAGAGTTTGGGAGAAACCTGGAAGGGTTTGGTCCTATCTAGGTAGAAGGCAAGAGCATTTATCACATCCAGAGTATGAAGACTGGCTTCCTTTTTCAAAGAGTGAGACTTGGGATAAATCACTGGTAACTGAATGCCCTGACTGATATAGAAACACAATGAGACTTCAAGTAGGAAACAAGAATGAGGGCATAATGTCACCTTATTGTGGTAGTACACTATGTGCTGGATCAGCCATAAGCACTTCGAAGGTCTCCTATCCTCCTGGCCAAGATGACAGCTATGAGGAATGAGGTTTTGAAGGACAGATGAACAAACAAACAGGTCCTCATGGGCTTAAGTGGAGGGTTTCCTAAGAGAAGGCATTAAAAATTAAATTAAGGTTCTAACATGGTGGATGTAGGCTCCTTTACAGGAGGAATCAGGTTAGACAGACCATTAAGGAATCTTGTGGTTGTAGGATGTGTGAAAACCTGAGAAGCCTTCAAGTCGGGGGTGAAAAGCTGTCATAGTGGCTGGGTGAACCTTAACAGAACTCAGTAACAAACCCAGAGTACTCAGATTCAGCTGGTAATTGAGTATGTTCAGCATAAGACACTTAGAAGGAGATATGGATTACTGGACGCACCAGCCTTGGAAACACTTACATTTCTGTAGGTAAGTTTTCCTTGTGGTAGGCTTTCTACTACTTGTCAGTACTGTCTGGACATCAAGAGAACAATCTTGTTTTATATCCAAGAGCCACTGAGAGGATTCACACCTTGAAATGCAGTGATGAGAGGCTGGAGTGGATTATGGAACTCAATTCCTGAGTCAGAAGGTCCGCTGTCAGAAGAAGGAAAAGACATGGACACAGAGGTAGGCATATCAGGTCTGGGAACCATACCGACATGGGCCATGACAGCACTATGAAAATGATCGCTGCTCTCTCGTATCAGCTTGTTCAGAACTTTGAGGAGTAGCGGCGGTTGAGGATAAGGAAACAGCAGAAAGAGAGGCTGAGGGAAAGAGGATGTCGTTGTGACTGTTCTCTCCCATTGAGTAGAAGCAATCGCACTTCATGCTGGACAGCATCACAAAGATCTATCACCAGAGAACATAAGATGAGTCAAATCTCCTGAAAAACGGAGTCATTCAACCTTCACTTGTGGTCCTGATGGAATTCAGCGAGTCCAGCAGGTAAACCACTTAGATGTCAATTTGATGGGATATGCCACAATTCCATATGTTTATTGACTCTGTACATAAGGACTGGGATCTTGCTCCTCCGTGGCAATTTATGAGTACGTCCAGACTACTTGCCCGATCAGTGGGTAGCGATCGATCTATTGGGGATCGATATATCGCATCTCGATCCCCAAACGCGCTCCCATCTACTCCGGAACTCCACCAGGGCAAGAGGCGGAAGCGGAGTCGATGGAGGAGCCGAGTCGAAATAAGGTACGTCGACTTCAGCTATGCTGTTCCCGTAGCACAAGGCGGCATAGGGTGCTGGTGCAGATCCAAAGCCCTGCTAACAAAAAGCACACAGAGAGATGCACACACTCCCTCACACAGAGCAACAGTAGGGCCAGTAACTCAAGGAAGAATTTATTATGGTGGCACCCAAGTGGAGATTGGAGCCTTACTGTGCTGTACAAACAGAACAGCAGCAATTTCTAGATCATAAATGCTTTGGGGTAAAGACTCAGACAAAGGGGAAAGGATACGGATACAACATACAAGCAAATCAATAAGGTAAAGAACTGGCAGACACTAAAATTTCGGATGAGTTAACATCCAGAGAAAAACCTACTCAAAAATATATGGTTTTTAAATATCTGTGAAAAAAATGTGTATATGTCAAATGTACTTTCAATCCCTTTTCACTTCAAGTAGTATTTAACATTATTATTTCTTGGTAAAAAGATTATATTCTTTTCCCCAAAAGCCTTATGGCAACACCTCCAATACTTACCACAGGAAATGGATGGCAAAGAAGAAGGAACAGCTGAAATAAAACTTTCTTTCTCATGTCACCTTGAAACTGAATCATGCCACAAAACCTAGAAAAATAGCAATGTATAGAGCTTGAGTGGTTTCCTTTCACTAGTCAGTCACAAAGGTACATTTTATTGTTGAGGTTAATAATAAAGATGTATAAATATGTATAAATAAAATAAAAGTTTTGCTTCCCTCAGAAAGTATCACTTTATTTTCCAGCCACCGTGGGAAAGCAAACTGAGGGAAAGTATAGTAAAAATCATTAAGGGTTAGTAAACAATGTCTGGGGTGCCACACAGCTATGCCAAGTACAAATATGGTTTTAAAACTACTGACAGGCACCACCAAAGAATGTGTGTAAAAATCACAACAAAGCGAAACAAGCTCTCACACAGGTAAATAAGGACACAGTGTAAGCTAATGCATGATTTGCCTAGGAGTAAAGGATAGTTTGGATATATGGCTTATTGCTCATTTTAAGCTTTCTAGAACACTTTCAAATACTGGAGTAGAAAAAGTGAACTAGTGGTAGACTAAGAGCATTAACACATTGAGTCAAGAATATCCTTAACTGTATCCTCTGCTTTCAATAGAGGTACAACTGACAGTGTCATACCAACTTCTGCCAAAGAACATCAATCCAGACAAACATCACTGTTTCCAGCCCTATGATCTCACCCACCATCTACAACACTTCTGAAGCACCTCAGTCCTGACTTCTCCCTGCTACTCCAGCTGTGGTTCTCTCTGGAGCAGAAACATCCCAATTGGTTTTGTGTTCTAGCTCACAAATAGGATCTAGAGTAATTTATTTAATTATGTTTGTTATCTAGCCAGCATTGGAATCAAGCTCTCCAGAAGTAAAAAGCTAATGATTTACCCCACCCTTTAGGGCACCAGCAGTTTAATCATTTGGGTTGGTGACACCTGGAATCAAATCTTTACTGATTCTTTGTGTGTGATTTTCTTAAAACACACTTATAAAAATCATGGGAACTTTCAGTTCCATTCATTCACATGTGTTTTTTCAGATATATTTCATGCCAAATAGACAAAGGAGAACAATTCTCCAATCACCCGACCGCTCTAAGTTCAGAAGTTGAATCTCCATTCTCTGAATTAAAAAAGGAAGATTTTTATACAAACTCACACTGCAATGCTGGAGCGAAGTTTTTGAATGTCTTTGGATTTCTTGATTTCTTCTTTGCAAAGAGTAAGTAACTTCAAAGAAAACGGATGGCTGAAATTTTTAAAAGTTTATTTTAGTTATTAATTTTAAAAAGCAAACAGAACTCTTTTAGGTTGACATTCTGTTAAAATCTATTTCTAAATGAATATAGTTGTCATGGAGGGTGCCAGATTAATAGTATTATTCATAGAACAAATACAGAACAGACAGCCGTATAGGAAGCTTCCCCTACAATGCTCTGCCAATCTGATTCATCCCTTTCTCGAAGGGCCTCCTGTCTAATGGTGGGAATTTACTTCAGCCTCAGTGCTTACTCAGTCACTGACCTCTATATTGACAAGGGAGAAATAAATGCTAATTGTTTTGTGCTGCAGTTACCTGTCCACTGGGGGAGTGAACTATAACCAAATTCATTCCACATATGCCACTAAACAATTAGATGCCATGTCTTGTTACTATTACCAACCTGTGTTGGATCAGAAATGGCAAAGGAAGAGAGAAAACATTCTATATCCACATAAAAATCTATTTATGTTATGCATTGCTATGTTACCTAGCCCTTAATCATCCCCTGCTGTTTTAAAATTAATTGAAAACTTTTTTTGCATCAAGTGATGATCAATGCACTTTAAACTATTGTACTGTCATGATCTCTTAGTGATTCCTGGGACTGCAGTTCTCCAAAGCTTTACTGCTAAATGCAGTACAGTTTGATGCCATCTTGAAATATATTTAGCAAGTGTGTTTTTTCCACACACCATATGGGAAATGTGGTTCTCACAGTTCTTTCCCAGATGCTTACACAAACAGTGTTGTTTAATATTCTGTTTGTTCATATTTCATGGGCTCTTAGAATATATCCTTAGATTTGCAGCATAACTTGTTTAATCTTCTCCTCAATACTCTTAGGCATCTGATAAAAAAACAAACAGCAGAGTAATTTGCTATTGTCATAAATGTAGCATGTACTAAACATATTTGTTTAGTAACAAACAACATTGGTAGAGAAATACTTTTATTTTATTCCTAGATTGTGCATTTAGGAAACCTCCACTGTACTACGTATGAAAAGCATAAAGCAAAATCCAGACATTTATCTCTGTTATGTTCATTTAAACTGTGAATCTAAAAATAAGATTAAGGTGTACAATATAATTTATCTATTTTGCAACAATACAAAGGTGATAGGAATGATAAGTTATGATTTCCATACAATAGGCATCAGTGTGCTTTACATTATTTTAAAAGGTAGTTTCAGAAAAAATTATGGTGAAGTGGCTAAGATCTCTAACTCAGAGGCATGCAGTGGTAAGTTCTGTATCACCACCACAGCCACAAGTCACATCAGCTCTGCTCCAACCCTGCAAAGACAGCGAGTTGGTGAGAAGTGTGCATGTGAGACACATTTGAGGGGGATGGTGTACATGCATGCATGAATTTGAGAGTTCATGTGTATCAATGTCCAAAGGTGTACGTTTAGGCAGGTAGGTTGGTAGGGGTGTGTGTGTATTAATCCCCAGCTACATGTGTATGGCTGTATGCGTGGGGTGAACTGTGTGTGGTGTTAAATAATAACGGCTGGGTATCCTTTCCTGGGCTGGCAAATTACACAAGGCTATTTTCCAGACTGGCTGAAGGTTACAGGAGTTTAATTACAGTATCTGCAGTGCGTGCCTGCCTTTCAGCACAGGATAACAGCAATATGGTGAATTAGGTGAGATTTTAAACTGATTCAACAATATAGACATTGCTGAAAAGCACAGCAACAAAGAGGCCAATTGGAACAGAGCATCTGGAAAAAATTTAGTACATGTGCAGCATTTGGTGTTTAAAACAGACCCACTTTCCTTTCTGTCATCTGCCAATTTCACATTTGTAATAACTAAACCTAACCTATGTGTGATCTCAGATGACTCAAATAGCTTGGCCTCTTTAAAGGAAATTGAGAAAATTCCTTCTTCTGTGTGGGCATGGTTCCAGCAGAAACAGAATCAGTATCTGGGGAAAAGAGATCATTCTGAAGTCTTTACATTATGTAAATTGGGCACACGTGTTCCTGCAAAAAGAATTTTTGTTTTAAGGTGAGCTGCATTTCAATTAGATCAGTCATGACATTACTTGGGGTGGTCTTGAAATCAGAGGAGAGCCATGCTGTGCCCTTTTCAGCTTAGGCTCTATTAGGGAATGGAATTACCACTACTTAAAGAATCGCCTCTAGTATTACAATCTAAGAGCCACATCACTAATGACACATGCCGTCTTATGGCACTTTATAAAACCTTCTGCAAACTATTATATCGATGGTTTTAGAAATGAGAGGCCCTAATAGCTGAACATATACAGTAATTCCTTGCTTAATGTTGTAATTATGTTCCTGAAAAATGTGACTTTAAGCAAAACGATATTAAGTGAATCCAATTTCCCCATAAGAATTAATGTAAATAGGGGGAGAGCTAGGTTCCAGGGAATTTTTTTCACTAGACAAAATAATATATACGCATATGCGCAAACACACCCACACGCGCAAACACACACAGTATATGTTTTAAACAGACAATTTAATACCGTGCACAGCAATGATGACTGTGAAGCTTGATTGAGATGGTGAAGTCAGAGAGTGGAAGAGGGTGGGCTATTTCCCAGGGAATGCCTTACTGGGTAAATGATGAACTAGCACTCGGCTGAGCCTCAAGGGTTAACATGTTGTTAATGTAGCCTCACACTCTACAAGGCAGCACAAATGGGGGGAGAGGAAACAGCATGGCAGACAGAGAGAGAGAGATGCACTGCCCCTTTAAGTACACTGACCCTACTCGAAGTACATTGCCTTTTTAAGTAGATCAGCAAATTGAGACAGCTGCTGCTGCCAGCAAGCTCCCTCCATCCTGAGCCCTGTCGTGTGACCCCCCTGCTCTATGGAGATGGGATAAGTAGGGGGCAGTAGTGGGGGAAACCCTGACATTAGCACCCCTTTCCCCCCTTGCACAGCAAGCAGGAGGCTTCCAGAAGCAGCTCCAAGGCAGAGGGCAGGAGCAGCACATGGCAGTGTGGGGAGGGACAGCTGAACTGCCCAGCAATTGATAGCCTGCTGGGCGGCTGCCGCACAGAGAACTTAGGGGAGCGGGGAGCTGATGGAGGGAGGCTGCTGGTCCACCCTGGTTCCAAGCCCCCACCAGCTAGCTCCAATGGGCTGCTTTTTCTCCAAGCAGTGAACAAATCAGGCGGCTGCCAAACACTCTAAGGGAGCATTGCATGACTAAGTGAGAAGTTACTGTACAGATACTACTTATGTGATGTTGCCAGGTGCACACTATACCAATAGAATGATGATTTAGAGACTATTCTGTTCAAACTTAGTAGGTACTATATGCTAGAATACGTCTAAGTATTTTTAACTCCAGGAATTAGATACTTCTTCAATGGAACTACTCCTGAGGGCAAGAGATTCACAATCTGGGCCTGTTGTATTACAGCCCAGTCCTGCAAGATGCCAAATACTCCCATCTCCCACTAAGCATCTTGCAGGACCAGCCTTCAGCAAGCATTCTGAAAACCCTGCCACACAGGGCCTAGACTATAATGAACTTTAAAACCACTGTTCAAATGTGCTAGCCTTGGCCTCTGCCACCATTCCTGACCAACTAACAGTCCAGGCAGAATTATATTATTCATTAAAATGAAGAGAAACGGTGAAGAGGCCATATGAGTGAATATGAATTCCATACAAATGCACAATTTTTATTAGGTTAAAATTCAGAGTTTTATGGAACAGTGTGTGCCTGCACAGAGGAACCATTACACTTCAATGGAAAAGTACTGCAGCTATTAGAGGGGGGAAAAGGAAACTAGATGGTGAATGAGAAATGGCAAACAGACTTTTCACTTCAATAGCACAGATTCAAATCTGGCCAATGGCAACAGCGAATGAAAGTTGTTACTGCCAGCAGTTTGGTCACTAGGGAAAGAGTTGGATTATACCATTTCCTATTAAGCATGTGTCCAAGGAGGTAATTGGCCTCCTTGTTGGCAACCTCAGCAGAGGTGCAAAAGACTGAATGGATTATGAAGATTCAGCTCCACTCTCAACCTTATAGGTTACCAATCTAGTCAGGGTTGAAGTATACTGACAGGACAGTTCTGAGGAAACTGCCAAGTGATGCATTTGTCCAGTATATACTAAACAATCCTAGCATTGTCAGCCCAGCACATTTCACGAGCACTAAAAGTCAGTTAGACAGAGCTATGAGAATGCTTTCCACTGTCTTTTCCAGACCCAGCTTTAGGGGGGCATCTTGTGAACAGGCAAGAACATGCATTCCAAGCTGTGTTCCTGTGATGCAAGAATGACATCCGGTGGGGGTATCAAACCATTAATCCAATAGCTATAACTTAACTACAGAATTCAACAACAGTTTGGATATTATTTACCCGCTCTGGACAACTAGTTTTTTGCAACTACTGTTGGGGAAAAAAAGGAATTCTAGTATACTGTATACAAACCTCTTTTTTACTGTAACAGAATAGAAATTTGCATTTGCAAATACTCTTAATAACGAATTTAACAATAGTCAGCTGAAGGCTAAGCAGTCATTGGCATCATAACCATAGGTGTTGGAGCATTCTAAATCCAAGGGGATCTTGCCAAGACGTAGTTGCCCAAATTAAGAAAAAAAACCCAACAAATAATTTGACAGGCTGATGTTCCAGGCTTTTTAGCAAGAGTTGCATATTCTATAGATCAGATGTAATGTATTGTATAACAGGACATTTTTCATGTTAAAAAAAAAATTCAACCAGCACTATAATTCTTAGCAGCTGATTTTTTGTGGAAGACACATATTGACATTAAAAATGAGACAAAGCATTCACTCTGTCTCCCCACCACCTAAGCCCCAGCACTTTTTATCTACATTCTAGCTCTGAAATTGTATGCTACATGTTATATAGGGCAGTGTGTCTGCAATTCATTCCGACTCATTCTGCATTGTATTTTCGCATCCTTTTTGGCACGTTGCTTTGGCATACAAGTGGTTCTGCTCAAGCAATCCGCTCCAGCAGTCACACACTCCCACATTCTTTCACACAAAAAGCAGTGACTTCCTACACTGCAGTGCAGCAGGCATCGGTGAGCCAGCGCAGTATTTAACTATCTTTTAACTATCCCAGGAAGATTTTCCCAGAACAAACTATAATTACTGCAAACATAGGACAGCACTCTGGAACTCTTTCTAGCTAGCTTAGGATCTTCTATAGCACCCTTTAAGATCTTCACAGATAAATTAGATCTGCACTGCAAGATTTCTAAGTGAACTTCTTGGAGTCTTAATCCTCTAAATAAGGAAGGGAGAGGAATTCATCAGATTAATAGATGGTTTTCTTTTGGCTGAGGGTGGGGATGGTTTATTAACTTTTAATATTCCAATTTCTACCATTTAGAAATATGTTACCAGTTTAAGAAATGTACCCTATACATATAATTGGAAATATTCGAATAATTACTTAAAACTTTCAGACCAGTAGAAACTTTTAAAGTGCATCCACTGTGAGTGATTTTAACATTAAAATAAAGAAAAACTTTTTAAAATAGATGCCAAATCCAGTATAAAATTGCATATAGCGCATTGAGTGCTGTACAGCTCTGCCAGGTATCTGCAGATGTGCTGACATACTGTTTGTCAGACTTCAAATGCAATGCTTATTCACATTTATTCAATCCCAAGAATATTCAGTCCTTCCAGAATATTTAACTTGATTGGAAACTTTGGGCCCTGCCCTGCAACTCACAGAAGAGTGTATTCTTAAAAATGATAGGCCAGCAGAGGCATTTTGCGTCAGCATGTCACACTGGGAAACACTGCCAGTGAAATGTACACAGCATGGTGAATATATATTTATTCCCATGAATATGTACAGCTAGTTATGGCTATACAACAATTCTCAGCAATTGTATGACTCTGTCACTGCCACACCTTCTCCAGATGAAAATATGCAGATTGAATCTAGTTCATTTGCTGGTCATAGAACAGTGATAGAGAGCTAAAATGGGTTAAAGGGATACTGCCAAGGGTCTTAGCCCCAGTATTTGACCTTTGGGTTTGACCTTTCTTGATAGCTGCTCAATGGATTATTGTAACTTCAGGGGAAATTAAACAAAATTATTAAATTGCCTAATATACAGTGTAGCATGCACCTCAGTCTAAGGCAGCTGTTCACTGGCACTGCCACTATATAGATTACATTAGTTTGTTGCAAGATTTAAAAAAGCATATCGCATATTGTGAAACCAAACGTCCCCCAGCAATTATAATTATCAGCATTTGTGATGCATTTTTTAACAGAAGAAAAGATCTTCTGAGAAAGGACCACTGACAAGGTAGAGATGATCAGATTTTGGTTTTAAGGACACTGACATTCAACTGGTAACAACATTCTCACTAGTAACACAACACAAACGTAAATTAGCTACAGCAGCAGCTATCCCCTTCAGTGTCCTCTGATATAAAACAGCAATTTCAAAGCAGAATAATTAGCACTTACTTCTCTTCAGCGGT
Organism: Gopherus flavomarginatus; assembly: GCF_025201925.1. Lineage (NCBI taxonomy): Eukaryota > Metazoa > Chordata > Testudines > Testudinidae > Gopherus > Gopherus flavomarginatus. The sequence goes on from NC_066628.1 coordinate 33,535,820, forward strand.
GAAAATATCAAAGCAGCCATTGGCCAGCATCTGATCTAGCATCTTTAGCAAGGGCACAGATACCCTAATGTAAAAAAAAGTACACACTCTAAAGACACTTCTTGCCACAGATTTCATTTTTACACTTATTTTTATAGGAAGCGGGGGGGACCTCCCATCTCCATACATCTATTAGAATTCCACTCCACCCTAGGGGAAGGTTGCTAGGTAACTTCTGTGAGTTGGCTAAATCATTCCAGTTGGCTGAGACGGTTGCATTCTGTCGCAGCCAAAGGGAACAGGCTGGTCAACAGCTAGTGTGGGTGTAAGCCTGTAGGGGCCTGCAAACCCAACTAAAACCTGTAGGATAATTTTTATGAATCTGAACAACGTACTTCACTGAGTTTATTAAAAGATGCAACAACTTTTCATTTAGCCTAGTTATTGACTGGACTAGAGCACGTGGTATGACAGCCAAAACAGCTACCCATGTATTCCCAGCTACCACTGCTGAGTTAACTCCAAAAGTAAGACTGAAAATTCTGCTAAATGTCATGAACAGAAAAAATTCCCCAGGAAAATAAATTAACTTGCAAACATGTTTGGTAAGTGGGGTTTAGGTGAATAAATCTTGCTATGTAAAAAATCTGGTCTTTCAACTGACCTGTTTTTATGTTACAGAATTACAATCTGCATATTCCTAAAGAAAGCCTTCCTAAATAAATACATGGTGGATTGCACTACAAATTGCACATTTATTTATTTTATCACATCAATATCAGCTCCATTGGGCATGGTAACACGCACCTGTAATCCCAGCTACTTGGGAGGCTGAGGCTGGTGTTTCACTCAGGGGTTCTGGGCTGCGGTGCACTATGCTGATCAGATGTCTGGTGACACTGACAGCCTGGCCAGCAAGTAGCTGAAGGACTGGCTAAAAACAAATGACTGACGTGTTGTGATCAGCGCTCTCTCTGTGAGGGCTGATGGACCGATCGATCAAGGTGAATATCAGCTCCCCGGAATATTGCATTACATGAAATTATTATAGCTTATTACAATAAGTTCAGTATCGCACTAAGGTAAATGCTTCCTTCTTTATATTCGATACCATACCATAATTCCATCTTTTCGGGGGGGGGGGGGGTTTGAAGGTATTTTCTTTCTTCCCCAATATCTTAAAACATTTACATGGTACAACTTTAGACAACTGTTCAGAGTCTGTAAGATCTGCTCAGTGCACATTGACACAGTGCAACTAACTCCTTTATGAGAGAAAGATTACCTGTCATTCAGCAGGTTATCCTCAAAGACCTGTAGCAATGTCTCACAAAAGTTATTCATGGCACCTAGATCATTTTGGATTTTCTTCATATAGTCAAACAGGCTCTGTGCCGAGTACCTGACCTACAAAAGAGAAATATTTCAAGTGAAGCAGTGTGCAAAACACATCTGGCTATGGCTGAAATAAATTAAAAAGATAGCATTCATGAACTGGATATGAATATGTTCATTCCTGACTATGTGAGCTGCACATTTTACCATGAAAAAAATACTCCTTTACATCATATCCAACAGTGATTGAGTATACAATTCACTGCCAGCATTTGACAGGGAAAACAGCTATTTCACTTTCCATTTAAGCTGTATTGTTTTTTCCCGTTAAAGTTTTGCCACTGTAGTAGCTTAACTAAAAGAGAAAAAAAAAGATTCAGTAAAGGATTCTCATTTATACCAAAATAACCTAGAAACCCCATTATTGTACTTCTACACTTCAAACACGTGCACGGCCTAACCTGCACAGAAATCAATGGCAGATATGCATGTGTGTTGGAGCATCAGGACTACTGTGTTTTAAATATTTATCCGACAGAATTAGTTTCAGATACTTAAGCCAATATGTAAATAACACTTTTCTATAAATGTATTTTAATACGTTTTAACAGTAGTATACAACACATTAGAAATAGCATACTAGTCCCCCCAAACTAGCAAAAGTTGGACTATCTACGTATAGATGTCATTCAAATTAAGTAGATAATTACTGATGTATGCTGAGTTTCAAAACCAATAATCAAGCTTTGATAGCACCTAGGTGTAGATGTTTGAAATAGCCAGTTGCCCTCAAAGAAAATTTGAACTGAATTGAGTAAATATTGTACTTTCATATGTCAAAAGTAATTTAAGGGAGTTTCTTCACATGCTGAAATTATACGGCATGCTTATGTTTAAGGTCTTCACAGTATATAAAAAGATTTAAGGTACAAGACATTTACTGAAAAATTCAATACCCAAGGAATTATTTTGTACTACGTTATCAAGAAATATTTCCATTGACTTTTTGCAAAGGAAAGGAATGATACACAATTGCAAACAATTCCCCTTTCTTTGAATAAAATAAAATTTTAATAAATCAAGCACTTTCCCTATCCAAATATTGCAGAGGTTTGACATAAAGAAATCTGTAAAGTCTCATGGAAATACAGTATTTCAAAAAGCATGTGTCTAACCATACATTTTTTTGCCACATTCCTAATTTATATTTCATACTGACTAATTTCCAGCTGTCCAGCTCACCATAATTTTGAAGAGAGCCAAGTCCCCAGATGTTTTTCCCTGAAAGTCTCAAAAAATTAACAATGCAGTTCCACAGAAATGTCATTAAAAGACAACAGTTAGCAGAGTCAATAGAAGCATATAGAATAAGATAACAAAACAGAGAAATGCATGGAATAGAACTCCACAGAAATGGGAGAGGGCAGATTATGGAATCCACATGGACAACACATCTCAAAGAACTATAGTTACTATAGGACGGGGGTTCTCAAACTGGGGTTTAGGACCCCACAGAGGGGTCGCAAGCTGTCAGCCTCGACCCCAAACCTCGCTTTGCCTCCAGCATTTATAATGGTGTTAAATATATTTTAAAGTGTTTTTAATTTATAAGGGGGGGGGGGGGGTTGCACTCAGAGGCTTCCTATGTGAAAGGGGTCACCAGTACAAAAGTTTGAGAATCACTGCTATGGGCCAAGTAACCATTCTTTCTTCTTCGAGTGATTGTCCTCATCAATTCCATTCTTGGTGACTAACAAGCAGTAAAGTGTTTGCTTGGAGGTGGGTAGGAGTCATCCCCTTAAAATTAAAAGAAAACTGGGAGGTTATGGTTCACATGGAACTCAGACCAGAGACAAAGCTGGGCAGGAATTTGGGATAAAGCCTGAGAGTGACTGTCCTTATGAAACATTATGTAAGAGGGACTCGTCACAAGAGCCCTGAGTCTCCCCTACCCTTTGAGCTGATGTAATGGCTACTAAAAAGACTGTCTTCATCAAAAGTGGTAAAGGGAACAGGATACACATACATACCAAAAAAATCTAAAAATAAATGAGCCTTTTACAGTTTTATCAGAGTTTCTCCAAGTTACAATTTTCATATAACTGATATACATACATTTCATTGTACAGATAAAGACGTATTCACAGAGTCAGAACGTTCCCGCATATGTGCAGGAAAAAGATGAAATGTACATTAGGGTATGTTATGCTCAATAAATAGCACTGTTCCTGGCTCATTTCAAATCCTGACATATTTACTATACTTAAGTGGTAAGCAGGGTGTTTTCCTTAGAACTAAAAAAATAATAAAGTCTAGTAGTTAGTGAAAGTGAGCCCATGTCTGCATGGTTCTGCTCACAATACTTCTTTTAATACTCCCAATCTTCAAAGGCAAATAATTCTTCTGAAGTTCTGTGTCAGGGACATTTAATGTAAAGTAATAAACAATTCACAATACTTTATTTTAAAGTTGCCTGAAATCAGTCTCAAATGCATTCTGCTTGATAACAAACTTGTAAATTCAGAATATAGACCCATGGACCCACTCCTGCAAACTTTTCTAAACCAGTAGACTATTTGCCAGCGTAAAGGATTCTCTTCTGATTGTGGATTGCAGTGTCAGGCAGCATAATTAGATATTGTAGAACCACATTTATTTTCTCAAATTTCAAACCATCTAACTATGTCCTTGCATTTTAATTTAGTAAGGAAACTAAGACAATACTGTTCAAAGAGGCAGCAGTTTTCCAAAGCAGCATAAGAAATCACTACAGTGTTTGGCAAGCTCTGAGTCTATTTCAGAACTTTACTTTCGAGAAAGATTAATGCTCACACACAATAGATTCTGTGCATACAGAACACTGACATAAATCTGGTGTAGTTACAATTTTTATGTTTTGTCGTTTGACTCATTAACTCGCTTAATAGCTAGATAGATCCGGCAATTGCTGGTATAAATCTTGTTGCTGTACTTCAGCACAGCTCTCTAGAATTGTTTCATATTTATGGCCAGGCAAAAACCTGTAGTCCTCCAATGAGACTGTCTTACAAAATAGCATCTTCTTGAAGATATTATGTCTTTACTTATTAAACATCTATAACATTTCACACTGTACTTTTTTATTAGTACTGAACAAATCCCATGAGGACATTCTGTGATTTAGTGGAGACTGATAATAATCATGTAACATCATCATGCAACATGCTTGAAATTACAGCTTTAGAGAACCGCAAAGAGTACACCATTTTGTTCTCAAGACCCCATACACCAGGAAGTTTTCTGTTACGTAGCCATAAGAAATATGAATTATCATAAGCCAGTTATACTGTTAGATGATTCTTTTATACAAAATATCCTTTGAACCAAAGGAATGTTGCAGAATGCCAAAACTCAAACCCCAAATGATAACTACTTTTTCAGATTACTTGAAATACTTGGGCTAAAATTATTTCAAAAGAAAACATCTGCTACCAAAATGCTTCTGAGTGAGACATATTCCACACAGTTCCTCTAAGCCGTCATCGTTAGTTTTCAAAAAATGAAACTGTAGCCTATCTGCTCTATATGACAAATGTTACATGCTGATGCCATATTTTATTGCGCTCATTTCTGCAGAGAGAACAAACTTTTTTCTGTCTTATTTTAACTGCATGTGATAGAGAAACTCTCTTGGAAATCAAGTAAAAATACCACAACCAAAAGTCTCAAAACATCCCCATGTGCACTCTCTGTAAAGCTATGACTCACAAGAAACAGAGTCCCTATTTCCTTTCTCATCAAGAGTCTCCTCAACTTGTGCTCACAAATCATTGATGGAAGTTAAGTGAAGTTTTGCTACCCCTACCTACATATGAACACAGCGCGTGCGCACACACACACACACACTCTCTCTCTCTCTCTCTGTGTCAGCCACTTGAATTAGTGGGAAAAATTCATTGTCTGCCTGTGTACTCTTGAGAACAGAGAAGAACTAGTCCAGGTGAATAGCTGCTTCAGAAGCACCCCTGCCAATGACGCTGTTGTACTGGAATACAGAAGCACCAAGAAGAGGCAAATAGGTGGCTTCTAAAGGGCTGCTGCCTTCTCCCCTAACTAGGGCAGAAGCTAAAAAGTAGCACATTCCTATAGTTACCAACCTCCCTTTTACTGAGAAGACAGGATTACAGTAGTTTCCCCAACCTCACCTCACCACTCCTCATCTCTCCACTGCTTTGCTCATTGCCCCATCTCCTCCTCATCACAGAGAGGTTACTTAGACACAGGAGGTAGGGAGCTTCTTGGAGCTCTGCTTTGCTTAGTTTTTTCAGCTCTGGAGCTACAGGCAAGCAGAGTACCATAAGCAGTTACATGGAATTAATATGTCCTCCTCGAGTGGTCTCACCCCAGGGACCTACCCCACAGGTTGGGAATCACTGCCTTAATAAGAAATATTAAAAACTTTGTGTAAAGAACTCATGGATGAGCTGAGTCTACCTGACAAATACAGCTTACTGATAAATGAAGCATGTTCTTACCCTTTCAAATATGGCATTCTGAAGCCAGAACCCCCCTCATTAGAAATGTGACCTTCATTCACAGCATATTGACATTATTACACTTGGACCCTTTAAACAGAGGGAAAAGTGGTACACGCAACATTACACAGGTTGAATATTTAATAGCTCTGATGATGAGCTGTGCAGTTGTTTGAATATTTTACAGCAGGAGTTTCCAGGTGTTTCAAGATTCTACGAGGAACTGTATTTATAGCAACAATTTCTGGGACGACTGGAGTCTCCTCTATACAGTGTATACTCTGAATTAACTAAGTTTTCACTGACTGATCTCTCATCTCAAAAAATCTCATTGACTAAAACTTCAAGCACATACAAGTTATTTAGCTACAACTTCCAGTCACAAAGCAGTGTAAGAACCACACAACTGCAAATGCAGTTATTCATTCTACACATAGAAAAGTTAGCCCCATAACTGCAATAAGGGATTCCTGAAATTGAAAAATATTTAAAACTGTTTCACATAACTGGAATAATAAGGTATTGACCCTATATAATTTTAGACTGGGTCAAGGATAATCATCTTATGTAGGATCCAAAGCTAAATGTTGACTCTCTTTTGCATTTAAAAGGAAACACTGAAGGCTTGTCTACATTACCCACAGGATCGACGGTCAGTGATCAATCCAGCACCAGGCGATTTGCCTCAACTTCCCACCTCACCATAAATGTCTCCCCCTTACTCTCTCAGATATTATGGAGTACACAGCAAGCAGCAATAACAATAGGAATATTGGTTTCACAGCGGTCTAACCTAGTCAGTACACTGCGCCAACGAGCTTTTAAACGTCCAAAAGCACATTCTACCACCATTCTGCACTTGCTCAGCCTATAGTTGAATAGCTCCTTACTACTGTCCAGGGTGTCTGTGTATGGCTATGGCTTCATGAGCCATGGCATTAAGGGGTAGGTTGGGTCCCCAAGGATAACTATAGGCATTTCAACATCCCCAACGGTAATCTTCTGGTCTGGGAAGTAAGTCCCTTCCTGCAGCTGTTCAAACAGACCAGAGTTCTGGAAGATGCAAGCGTCATGCACCATTCCCGGTCATCCCACGTTGATGTCAGTGAAATGTCCCTTGTGATCCACCAGTGCTTGCAGCACCATTGAAAAGTACCCCTTGCAGTTTACATACTAGCTGCCAAGGTGGTCTGGTCCGAAGATAGGGATATGCATTCCGTCGATCGCCCCACCACAGTTAGGGAATCCCATTGCAGCAAACCATCCACTATGACCTGCACATTTCCCAGGGTCACTACCCTTGATAGCAGCTCAGTGATTGCACTGGCTACTTGGATCACAGCAGCCCCACAGTAGATTTACCCACTCCAAACTGATTCCTGACTGACTGGTAGCTGTCTGGCGTTGCAAGCTTCCACAATGCTATCGCCACTCACTTTCAAATGTGAGGGCTGCTCTCATCTTGGTATTTTTGCACTTCAGGGCAGGGGAAAGCAAGTCACAAAGTTCCATGAAAGTTCCCTTACACATGCGAAAGTTTCACAGCCACTGGGAATCATCCCAGACCTGCAACACTATGCAGTCCCACCAGTCTGTGCTTGTTTCCCGGGCCCAGAATTGGCGTTCCACGGCATGAACCTGCCCCATTACCACCATGATGTTCAAATTGTCAGGGCCTGTGCTTTGAGAAAAGTCTGTATCCATGTCCTCATCACTATCGTGTTTGCGCTGTCGTCACCTCCTCGCCTGCATTTGCAGGTTCCGCACATACTGCAGTATAATGTGTGAGGTGTTTACAATGCTCACAACAGCAGCGGTGAGCTGAGCAGGCTCCATGCTTGCCGTGGTATGGTGTCTGAAGGAGAGCAGGAAAGCAGAGTTGCAGCGGAATCGGCTGATGACGACGGATGCCACGAAAATAGATATTTATACAGAACGACAAGAGGACCTGCGAAGTGGATTGATGGCACCAGAAGAGCAGAGTTGCAGCAGAAACAGTGGAGAATGACGGCTAGCAGCGCGCACATTTCCCGAGAAAGAACACACATACCCGGGAGCCCATGACAGACAACATGGAGAAATTCGCTGTTGAGGCAATATGAGAACGGTTAGCAGTCCTACTGCACCGTCTGCTGATAGCAGCATCCAAGACACAACAGCGGCGGTGTCAGTGAACTGATCTGAGCAGGCTGCACACTTGCTGTGGTATGGCGTCTGCGCAGAAAAAAGGCGCGAAACGATTGTCTGCCGTTGCTTTCATAGAGCGAGGGAAGACTGACGACATGTACCCAAAACCACCCGCAACAATGTTTTTGCCCCATCAGGAATTGAGAGTTTAACCAAGAATTCCAATGGGCGGCGGAGACTGCAGGAACTATGGTATAGCTACCCACAGTGCACCATTCCATAAGTCGATGCTAGCCATGGTAGTGAGGACGCACTCCGCCAACTTAATGCACTTAGTGTGGACGTATGCAAATCGACTAAAATCAATTTCTAAAAATCGACTTTTATAAAATCAACCTAATTCCGTAGTGTAGACATACCCTCAGTTTTCCCTAATTTTCCTTACACTCAAACTCAAGAAGAAACCCATTTCTTTTCCTCTTCCCCTTGTCATCTCAGATCTTCAGCCTTCCTGGTAATATACCATTCTACTTAGAAAGCTCTCTGTCTCTTATTACCTGCTCCCTGTCAAACCTATCAACTGCTGAGCAACACCTCTTAATGTGGCTGTCTGGTCTTTATAGCAACAGTGCTAAAAAGACTCAGGCTCAGCTCCTCTCCCCTCAACCTCTAAAGCTAATGCAAGCACATGTCCTTACCCTACATTTAAAGATGGAGAGAACAAATACAAAGACTATATAAAACCGTGCTGCCCACCTTCACAACTATGGAAGCCACCCAGAAATGTATACTAAGCATTGAGACAACTGGCTCGCTCATATAAAAGTAGCTGCGGGTTGTCTGAAACCTTGTACATACTTCATTGAAAATCCAATCATCCTTATGAAAAGCATAGATTTGGATTATAGTCAGTTATCTTACTGCAGCAGGTTCATTCATGTAACCAAATCACCTATTCCCAATATTTTCTAACTGTATCATTCATGAACTCATTTTTTGCTCAGGTAGGTTACTATTACACTCTTCCTCTCTCTCTCTCTCTCCTTGGTAGGCAATCCTCCTTTAGTACAGCCTAGGAAAGTTGTGGAAGCTCCTTCACTGGAGCTTCCACAACCTCCCTAGGCTGTAGGCCCTCGTGGTCATTTGAGTTTGAGACCCCTGATCTAAATCAACCCAGTGCTGTGTTTGAACTGGAATGATGATTAACTCCAGTTAAAGCAACAAGCAGCTGTGCTTTTATCTCTTTAAAGGAGAAACAGGCCTTATTAGTTCTCTGGGTGTTCCAGGAAAGGGCTGGACATTTCAGGGCAGACATTTCAGGATACTGGGGGGAATTCAGGACTGGGGAAAGCGTTGGAGTCACCATGGCCAGAAGTAATCAAGGCTGGTGGTGACCAGAGTATGTGGCTGTGGTGTAACAAGCATGCTGCTGGAATCAAAACAGCTGAACCAGGGCTCCTTAACACACACAGTCTCAGTGCATGCTTGTATGATGGCTGGGAGCATCCAGACAGAGAGCTACAGGAGCAGAGCATTTTAAGGCACTCAGGGTTACAGGACAAGCAGTGACAACCTCTCACTGGTCTGGGTTGAATCCCATAACATGACATGGAGAACCCCCCAAAAGCACAAGTTGTGCTAAAATAAAATGGGAAAATAATAAAATTGTAATTACAAATGCCCTAAAAAAAAATACAAACTTCAACCACACCTACACCTGTTAATTAAGCATTTGGAAAATAAGACAAGTAGTAATGGCCTAAAGGGTAAATTTAGGATAGAATAATATTAACAGAACAATAGTGGCAGAGGAATAGATTACCAAAAGCAATGATAAATGTACTGTCTATGTGAATAATGTACTGAGTGCAAAAAAGAAGGTCAGACTAGATAGTCAGAATGTTTTTGTTCTGGTCATTGTATACAGAATATGCTTTTTTAAAAAAATCCCAGATATTGTTTCTGGTTTTGAGAGACATCCATCAAAGACCCCAACCATACTGTCATCTCAGTGTCATTAAGGGTGAATCTTGGCCCCTTTGAAGTCTATGGGAGTTTTAGCATTGACTTCAATGGAATCTATCATCCCAGCTACAA